>NC_134787.1:3190619-3205619 GCF_046742065.1 Oratosquilla oratoria | reverse complement strand
TGCATATTTTCTGTCCTTCGGGTGATGCGGAGGAGTAGAAGTAGAAGGAGAGGAGGAGGAGGAGGAGGAGGAGGAGGAGGAGGAGGAGGAGGAGGAAGGGTACTGTATCCATGCGGGCGAATTTGTGCCTTTTAAGGATTTTATTGTTGCTAACTCCAGTAAATTTTATTCAGCTAAGACCCGTAATGTTGTCTCAAATATTGCAAAAACGATTTTATTTATTCTTTAGTCTTTTCCTCATTCTCCTCTTTTTAATAGTCTCATTTCCTCTTGTTTTATTATCTTAACCGAGATTACGAGAGAAATTCGAATTGTTCTTTATTCTTCTCCATTCCCTCGTCCTCTTTATTCCTCCTCCTTCTGCTTTTATTAGTTTGACTTCCTCTTCCTTTATTACTTTTTCGAAGAAGAGCCGCGGGCAAGAGGCGAAGAGTCTGACAAGACGAACAGAAGCTTCTGAAGTCCCCTGAAGAGTCTCTCTCCTTCAAATGCACATTAAAATCGCCTGACGGCAGCCATGATAAACTTATTCGTCAAGCACAGACCCCAGAGGGCCCATCAGGGTAACTTGACCTTTGACCTCAGATGAGTAAAATCGTCTGACAACCGTTCGAGTAAAGTGAGACAATCGAAGACAGACACCAAAGTTTCCGTCGCTACCGAGGGAGTACCACCACGCCTCTGAAATAAACAACTTGATGGCGTCACGTCACCGTCATGTCACCGCCACGTCACTCTCGCGTCACCGTCACATCACTCTCACGTCACCGTCATGTCACCCTCACGTTACCGTCACGTCACCCTCACATCAAAGTTCGCCACCGTCACGTCACCGTCACGTCACTCGCGTCACCGTCACATCACTCTCACGTCACCGTCATGTCACCTTCACGTTACCGTTACGTCATCCTCACGTCAAAGTTCGCCACCGTCACGTCACAGATCGTCCCTGGATCATCACCGTTCCGTCACTTCCCTGAGGGGGGGGGGGACGCTTACCTGAGCTGAATAAAATCGCCCGGCGGCAGTCTAAATAAACGGCTAATATTGTGAAATACAGCAACAGGGCTAAATGTGGCGGACTTGAGATAGGTAAAGCCCCTCACGAGTTTCCCTCAGCTGAATAAAATCGGGTGACGGCAGCTAGAACGCATAATGAAAACGTCAGATGGAGAGACAATCTTAATCGAGATGACCTTTGCTCTTTCGGTGTAGATTTTTTTAATCGAATGAATGAAACCGTCCAGATGCACCGAGAATAAATATCAGATTTGCAAAATACAGCAAAAGGTACAAGTGTAAATAGCTCCATCAGAAGACATTTAAGAAAAAAAAAATTACGTGACAATACTCCTGTATGAATCCCCAGTTCGTCCGGACATTCTACCACATTCGCCCCAGCGTAGGATAAACATTTGGATGTCTAAAAATGCACACACACACACACACACACACACACACACACACACACACACACACACACACACACACACACACACACACACACACACACACACGAGTTCGTGGCGCGGTTGGTAGAGTCCCTGACTGTCACTACGGCGATACGGGTTCGAATCTTACCCAGGGCTGAAATAATTTCAGTGTCGCCGCGCTTCGAGTCGTTACTCCAACTCTCGTGGGCGGGGAGTTGGGGTGCGTGTGTGCGTGTAAGGTCACAGCGTTACACATAGATCGGTCATACGAGCTCTGAGCTCTCTTCCGGGAGGGAAATAGCTGTCGATCACGAGTCCAGCACGTCATCCAAAGACCCAGGTGAATACATGAGTAATTCGATTCTTTAGAACCCCAGCCTACGCTGGGGTGAAACGCCCAGCCCAACTGTGCGTCGCCCATGCGTATGTGGGAATTGTGTGGCCGCGGCTCAAGAAGAGGAGGAGGAGGAGGAGGAGGAGGAGGAGGAGGAGGAGGAAGAGGAAGGGGGAGGCGACAGCGGCAGAGACTCCCGGCAGGAAACGGTGAAGACGAAGATGACCTCTGGTACGAAGAAGGGCGAAGAGAAGAGTGAGCATGAAGACAAAGACAGTAAAAGAACGAAAAGTAAATAAAACAAAGAATTGACCCTTTCGGTAAAGGCCCAGTCACAACAAGCTTACGACCTGTTTCCGACCGCCGGCGACCAGGATGATATGTGTTGTTCCTCTGTTTATGAAAAGAATTCAAGACAATGCAACTGGAATAAATCTCCCCTTCCTCCCCGTCATGCAGATGGATATGAAATAGCCATCTGGCGCTAACCTTGAGAGAAACTAAAAAGTGCCCTCGTCGAAGGAGGTGGTCGGAAATAGGTCGTAAGCTTGGTACACTGACTGGGGCTTAGGTGAGCGGTGTTCATTTGTTTCTGGTCCCCGCCATAGAGCCCCCTCGGTAAGGAAGGGGCTAGGATCCCACCTAGTGTGACGTTATCGTCACAGCCGTCCTTGCGAAGGGTACACGCTTGGTGCCACGTAACCTTTACCTTTCTAATTCTCCAACCTTCAAGAAAAAGTAGGAGGAATATGAGTAGGAATATGAAAATAAAATAAAATGTGAGAGTTAAGGAGGGATGTGATAGGCAGAGAAAGAAAAGTAGAAATAGAAGGGAGAAGAGAGGAAGAGAAGAAAGGAGATGAGAGATACGAGAGAGGAGGAAGAGGAAGAAGAGAAGAGGGCGGTTAAACTCATGTCAAGTGCACCCGTCACAGGAATGGGTGACACTGTCATCCTAATAAAGAAGACTTAAGTTCCTTTTCTCACTCTGTGTAGAGTCTTTCTTTTGCCCCTCCTCCTCCTCCTCCTCCCGTTGTTCCTCTCTCCCGTATCTTCGCACTCACCTCCCCCACCACCACCACCACCACCAGCACCACCATCACCACCACCTCACCCGGCCCCGGTAGCTGTTCCTCTGCAATTTGTGCCTGCGGTGTACTTGCATGAGCCTCACCTTCCCACACTTTCCCGAACTCGAAACGCCAGCGCCGCCAGCGTCGCCGCCACCGCCTTGGCCCCGTGCACGGCCATATACACAAGTACCTCAAGAGATTCATGACATCATATTAAAGGTTGCAGACACCCTTTATAGATGTTGTCTCTGTCAGAGCAAAACCCGTAAAAGGCAACACGTGACTGATGGCGGTAATGACCCCCGGGAGGGGGGGGGGGCTATAGTCTGATGTAGTACAGACGCCAGGAGGTGATTTGAGTCACCAAATGTGCAGACCTCGGGTGAGAGAGAGAGAGAGAGAGAGAGAGAGAGAGAGAGAGAGAGAGAGAGAGAGAGAGAGAGAGAGAGAGAGAGAGAGAGAGAGAGAGAGAGAGAGAGCCCCACTCAGGTCGAATCCACACACTCCTCCAATACATATTCATTTTCATATTAATATCCTTTTTACTGCGAAGAAAGGTTCCTCTTGGCTGAATAAAATCGCCTGACGGCAGCCAAAAAACTAATATGGAAGGATTGAAACTATCAAGCATTTGTCACAATTAAGGCTAAACAGTGACCCACGGTATTGGAGACATTCATCGGAACTGTAAAAAAGAAAACATTTACATTTATCTATTTTTTCTTTTCTTTTTTTCTTTACTCATCTAGTCGGCTGTTGCATGTTGTGCTAAAGAACTGACTTCCAATTGTTATGATTTCGTTTTTTTTCGGGGAAGCCCTCTAGTGGCATCCATTTTGTGTTTTTATGGAAAAAAAATTATATATACCAAAGCTCGGAGTGATATGATTTTTATCTTCCTATTCCAAAGGACAACTAAGAGGCAAATAGGTGAGTGAATAAATAAACAAATAAATAAAATCATAACACAAAAAGCAAACAAACAAGTGGATAGTTGAATAATTAAAGGAAAAATACAACGCACCAAGCACGCCCCGCACCTCCAAAACGACGACGTCATGCGATTCGTTTCCCGCGCTTTTCAGCCACTTAAGCGCGGTGACGTCTTGAACAAAGATTTCTTTTCGTACAGGTTAATACCAGAGGGTTTGTTCGGCACAGGGGCAATAACGTTACCCTTCAACACGGCGTGCTGTCTCGTAGGCTTTTATTCCTGCTGTTACGAGGCAATTCAATTCAGGTGAGGAATGCTCTCGTCAAAAAAATGGGATCTCGACCAAGCGATACCACGCCTTCCTTGTTGGACACGAGTTCTGTCTCCAACTGAATAAAATTGTGTGGCCCCAGGCCGGAGCAGGGCAGACCGTGTCTCCCTGTTGAAAAGATTAAATTCTTGTGATTTTGAAATGAAAGAGGCAGATGTTTACAACGGTTGTGCCACCGATGTTTTGGAATATGAGACATTTGCAGACGACGTAAGACCAACACAGGCAGCGCATGGAGCCAGTACTGTTCGGTTGCTAAAACAAGATCACCTGAGCTTAAGTTGCGTCTATTTATTTTCATTCAAAATAATTTGTTTCATATATAATGGCAGAAGTCTCCGGAGAGTGGGGATCTTTGTATGAGAAGAAAACAAAAGACTGACAAATTAACATACGACAGTTTTCACCGCCTTCGTCCCCAGACAGTAAAACTGCGCATCAGAAGGTGTGAGGGAGTTTCTTTTTTCTTCAAGTGTACAATACTCTCACTGCTTCCAACTTGGTGTTGACAACAACACCTCTCTCGGTCGCATTGCCAACTTCTTGACACCTCTGTCATCACCACTATGTGACCTCAGTTGTGATAAGACAACAGAACCGGTTTACCAATAGCGTGGCTAACGAATGGAATAGACTTAGTAACCATGTAGTAGTGAGCGCTGAAACTGTCTGCTGCTTTAAGAGAAAATTAAATAACTTTATGGATGGGGATGGTGGATGGTAATGGATATGGAACTGCTTAGTGTAGGCCTTATGGTCTCTTGTAGTCTCCCTCATTCTTATGTTCTTAACTACTACTACATATAGCATGATAAGGTATAGAAGCGCTGGTAAACTGTAGTCCAGCATAATGATGATACATATAGTTTTTTTTTGTTTGGAAACGTTCAAATCTGAAATTCTCCACTACCGGAAATAACGAAGTTCCGAAATCTGGAAATCCCCGACAAAGAACTGTTTGTATTATCACAAACATCGATGCCTCATCTATCAACAGACACACTATCTATTGCCAACCTATTTACTACCAGCATAACCAATTAACACCATCACCGTCTAACGACGCAAATTCCACAACATAGCGCACAACCACAACCCAAACAGACGAACTGTGAACGGGCGTTACCACACTCAAGAAACATCCCTTTGTTTTGGCCAAATTCCTCCTGACATCTCAGGTCCGCGTCTTAGGTCTGAGCTTCGGTGTTGTTGGGGGGAAGCCTTGTTTAGAACAACAGGTCATCTAGTTAGGGAGTATGCAGATGGACCACTACCCCCCGTCAGGGTCTTAAATTGTGCCTTGTATCTGTGTGTAGGTGTCTGCGTGTGTGTGTGTGTGTGTGTGTGTGTGTGTGTGTGTGTGTGTGTGTGTGTGTGTGTGTGTGTGTGTGTGTGTGTGTGTGTGTGTGTGTGTGTGTGTGTGTGTGTGTGTGTGTGTGTGCGTGTGTATGTGTATGCACGTGTGTGTGCCTACATGAGTATGTCTGTGCATGTAGGTATATGCTCGTTTGCGCTTGCATACGTACGTAACGTACACGTGTGTATGCTCACGTGAGCGTACTGTCATAATTGTGTGTTCATGTACTCACGACTAATATTCCTTTCTCTCGCTATACCGTTTCCTTGTTAGTGCCCGCGTTCGTTTCTCAGACATTCCGGGGACCACGAGTGTAATCACCCTCGCTCTGGTGGTCCTGACCTCTCTTCGCGGCGTTGTGGAAACGCGCCTTGTTCGCGGCGTGGGGCCCTCAGGGATCAGAACCTCCTGGGTGGGGTTTATCCTTGGGGTCCCTGACAGTTCCTCTTGGTTCGTCTGTGGCCGACCCTTCATTCGCAAATCCCGGTCACACGTCCTCCTTCATTATACGTTTCAGCCTCACATTTTTAGCGTCTCACGAGAGAAAGCCTCAAAGTAGTCCTCTCGGTGTTTCGCGGCTAATGGTCACTTCCCAAACCCGCCCTCGGCCCCAAGGGGCGTGTCTTTGCAGAGCTCCCTCGGGTCAGTCGTTCATTAGCAAGTCAATAGGTCGTTTACGACGACGGGAGTGTGTGTGTCTTTCATGTTGCAGTGACAGGGACACGCTTTCTCTTCCTAATTTATAATATAATATTCACTTATAATAACGGGATCCCATCGCTGTATTTCAGAGAGAGAGAGAGAAAGAGAGAACTAACCACTACTTCTTCATAAGACGGTTATAACTCGAAGGTTATTTTCTATGGAAAAAGTTGTATGATCCAAAACATGGAACAGCCATATTCTAAGCCACGATGTGGATCATCGTACGAAAGTAAATTCACTTACCTCTAGCTGCGCACTGACTTCGACTAGTTTCTCGTAAGGAACGAGTGTATCAGCTCCAAGTTCCTCCATAAATACCAGTCAGACGCACACCTGTTTGAATTTCGTTCAATTTGTTCATATGGATTCTTCACAACCCAAGTTCTTGAAATATATGTATGAAACATAATGAAACATGAATGAAGTATGTGAAATTAGACTAAGTATTCCTGCAGCGGTGAGTAATACATAATCTAAATGTAAATTGTTCTCTCTATTGGAAATCTCTGATATTCAGAAATTTCCATAATTCGTAATGAAAACGTACCTTCCGAAATTATACCAGAATATTAGAAAGTCCTTTTTCATTATCCGAAACTTTCTAGATTGCGGAACTTTTGTCCGAATATTAGAAAATTCCCAATTATAGAAGCTCCCAACAGGAGAGATTCTTGTAAAGTAATGCCATAAGATTTTATTCAGCTGAAGGAGGCAAGAAGGCCCAAAGAGAAAGTCCCGCCCTCTTCTCTTATGAATAAAATCTTCTGGCGTCACGAAATAACTTCTGTGTTAGCTGGATTTTATGGATAAAGGAAATGGAGAAAGGACACATGTTACTGGATATAGGGGGTGGTAATGACTATCATATTCAGCCCAGTTCACGCGTAACCGGTGTTGATCTGTCTAATGTGGTTTTTGAATGTCGTCAGGGGATTTGGATCAACTGAGGGAATCTACTCGTCCACCATAGATGGCGTTTTTATTTATCTATTTATTCATTAATTTATTCATGTATTTATTTACTTATTTATTTGAATTTTATCGTACTCTATTCATATATTAATTCATTTATTTGTACATATAAATATATATGTATATATATATATATATATATATATATATACATATATATATGTATACATATATATAATATATATGTGTGTGTGTGTGTGTGTGTGTGTGTGTGTGTGTATATATATACATATATATATATATGTATATATATAATATATATATATATATATATATATATATACATATACATATATATATTTTTTCTTTTTTTCTTCTTCTTCTTTTGACTAGACGAGACAACAGTGATATATATTCACTTCTTCTGTAGGACAACAATTTAGATATCTTTCATTGCCTAACTCACATGGCCGTCAATTTGGTCATAATATTTTCATTGCAGCTCATATGCAAACTATTGTTTAGATTCCGCTGCTGACAGAACAAAAGAATGCGTAAAAACTAGAAGTTGTACGACAAGTGTCTTCCTACTTTCAGACTCGAGGGGTATCTTCCATCCTAAGAACTTTCTAGAGAAACAGGTGTTATACTTGTCACCGGTCGACTGGGTTTGCATCTGTTCAGTGGAGGGCAGGAGACGGAGTTGTACTCAATATATGTATGTATATATATATATATATATATATATATATATATATATATATATATATTGTGTGTGTGTGTGTGTGTGTGTGTGTGTGTACATTTTAACAACCACAATGCACTTTAATTCTAAGCCATCAAAGGCCAGCATGCTGAAATTGAAATGTGGTACTGCCCAGGACTCGAACCCTGCATCCTCATGACAATTGCGACAGTGACTAATTCGTGATATCTATGCATGGTATTAGTCATCAGACATACCCGCAAATACTCGTATTCATTGTTTCAAATCGTGCCGAGTATTCCTCTACATGTAATTTCTATGAAATTTTGAATACAGCAACGTGGAGGCGCATTTGGCATGTAGGCAGGACACAGGTAACAGCGCGCCATCTGTTAGCAGATAGGAATAACTAAAAAATGTCGTCGAAGTTTGGAATTTGGTTTTCTTCTTCGCATCGCCAGGGAAAAGAACCGTTTTTCCTTTTTCGTGTCCTCCATCCACAAACGTCCCATTTATCAATCGTCAAGAGGCCTCCCTACCACTTCTCCTTTGTTAAAAAAAAGGCCCAAAATCGTCCCCCACTCTTTGGAAACACGCAATAAACCACAATCGTTTTCTTTCTTTTTCTTTTTTTCTTTCTTTCAGTCATGGCGACCATTCCAATCATGAAATATGCATTAGGTCCTGCCGCTGTCGACTCAAAACATCTCCCCACGACTTTTCCCAACCCCCGACTTTTGTCCCTGACAGACAACAGGCCCTTGCACTTGACCTTAACCCTGAGAGGCCCATCCTTCACACACACACGAACACAAATAGAAAAAAAAACTAAAAATGAAAAAAAATAAATAAAAGAATTCCGCATAACCCAGGTACCCGCGCCGAAGACTCCACTTAGCGGGAGACTCCCCACGGTCACACCTCTCTCCTAAAGACCTAAAGTCTCTCCTAAAGACCTAAAGTCTCTCCTAAAGACCGAAAGTCTCTCCTAAAGACCTAAAGTCTCTCCTAAAGACCTAAAGTCTCTCCTAAAGACCTAAAGTCTCTCCTAAAGACCTAAAGTCTCTCCTAAAGACCTAAAGTCTCTCCTAAAGACCTAAAGTCTCTCCTAAAGACCTAAAGTCTCTCCTAAAGACCTAAAGTCTCTCCTAAAGACCTAAAGTCTCTCCTCAAGACCTAAAGTCTCTCCTAAAGACCTAAAGTCTCTCCTAAAGACCTAAAGTCTCTCCTAAAGACCTAAAGTCTCTCCTAAAGACCTAAAGTCTCTCCTAAAGACCTAAAGTCTCTCCTAAAGACCTAAAGTCTCTCCTAAAGACCTAAAGTCTCTCCTAAAGACCTAAAGCACCCGTAACCTTTCCTTCCGCAGGCCTACGAATGGGCGCTGGAGGCCATGAAGGTGGTGGGTCGCGTCAAGGGCGAGGGCGTCGCCTCCCCCGACCAAGTGGGGGCCGCGGCCAGAGCCCTCACGGCCTACCTGGAGGAGAACCCGCCGCTGCAGCAAAGTACCTTCGCCACGATGCTTCAGCTCGCCAACAAGCTGAATAACCCGACGCTCCTGCAACAGTGCAAGGTACTATCCTACCTACATTCACGCAATATTATTATGTTGTTATTTATTGTTTAATTATTTTATTATCAGTGGTAGTGGTAGCAGCAGCAGCAGTAATAGTAGTAGTTGTAGAAGTAGTAGCGATAGTAGTAGTAGTAGTAGTAGAGTCAATTATTTCATAATTAGTTGTAGTAGTTTGTGTGTATGTATGTATACATATATATATAAATATATGTATGTATATATATATATATATATATATATATATATATATATATATATATATATATATATTCCTCAGTGTCAAATAGAATCGTCTGGAGTTTCCGGCATCAGAAATCATAGTTTTGCACAGCAGTGTTGTGTATAACTCTTGTTGACCTGATGATACCTGGTGAAGAATGCAACGGGGAGAGGGAAGGAGGGAGAACGAGGTAGTTAATTAGTTAGTTGATTAGCTTTTCTTCGATAACAAGCGCCCCTATCTTTGGAGATGTTATCGCGCCGCAGAGATGGAGACATTGAGGTATTGAAGGGGAGTTTTAAGGAGGAGGAAATATTAATGAAGGACAGTAGAAGTCAAGAATAATCATTAATCTCTTTTGAGTGGGGACTAGCCTCCAGTCACGAAAGAATGATGCGTGACTGTGGTCCGTAGGGATGCTACTTAAGTCCCTAAAGATATTGACGCTATGAAACTTATGCAATCATTACCCCATACGTGGAGGTAGGAGGAAGAGGAGGAAGAAGAGGATTTTTGTCCCAATGAGACTCCTGTATTCTGCCTTTCTACTGGTCCTTCCTGTTTTTCTCACAAATATTCCTTTATGGTGTTAAAACAACTGCATCTTCTTTATGAAGTGTTGTATCCTCCCCTCGTTGGTGGCGGGGGGGGGGAAGGGGGGGAAATCAGGCTCACAGCATTCCAGAGTTCCCCCACAAGACCCCTCCCCCCCCCTCTCTCTCTCCCTCCCCCCCCCCTCTCTCTCTCCCTCTCTCTCTCTCTCTCTCTCCTCTCTCTCTCTCTCTCTCTCTCTCCTCTCTTCTCTCTCTCTCTTCTCTCTCTCTCTCTCTCTCTCTCTCTCTCTCTCTCTCTCCCTCCCCCCTCTCTCTCTCTCTCTCTCTCTCTCTCTCTCTCTCTCTCTCTCTCTCTCTCTCTCTCTCTCTCTCTCTCTCTCTCTCCCTCCCCCCCTCTCTCTCTCTCTCTCTCTCTCTCCCCTCTCTCTCTCTCTCTCTCTCTCTCTCTCTCCTCTCTCTCTCTCTCTCTCCTCTCTCTCTCTCTCTCTCCCTCCCTCTCTCTCTCCCTCCCTCCCTCTCTCTCTCTCTCTCTCTCTCTCTCTCTCTCTCTCTCTCTCTCTCTCTCTCTCTCTCTCTCTCTCTCTCTCTCTCTCTCTCTCTCTCTCTCTCTCATGCATACAGTACATATACGCACACACAATTACGTACATAACATTCAAGCAAACATACACACACACACACACACACACACACACACACACACACACACACACACACACACACACACACACACACACACACACACATATATTCCTCTTTGCCATTTCCTTCTTTCTTGTCGTTTACTTTCCTTTTGTTTGTTTCCTTTCGTCCCAAAATCTTTCTTTCTACACGTGTACTTTCTTTTTTCTTTGCTCCTCCTCATCTTCATCCACCTCTTCCTCCCCCTTCTTCTTTTCCTCTTCCCCTCCTGCTTTTCATTTTACTTTTTGACATCTTCCTCCTCCTCCTCCTTTTCCTCCTCCTCCTCCTCCTTTTCCTCCTCCTCCTTCTCCTCCTCCTCCTCCTCCTCCTTTTCCTCCTGCTCCATCTCTTCCTCATCCTCCTTCTCTTTCACCTCCTCCTCCTTGACCTCTTTCATCATCTTCCCGTCCTCCTCCCTCTCCTCCTTCTCCTTCACTTCCTTCTCCTCTTCCTTCTCCTCTTTTCTCCTCCTCCCCATCCACTTCTCCTCCTCGTCTCCCTCCCTTTCCTCTTTATGTTCCCTTCCTCCATCTCTTCCTCCTATTCATACTTATCCTCTACTCGTCATCCTCATCCTCCTTCTCCCTCCTCTTTCTCCTCCTCTTCCTTCTCCTCTTCCTCCTCCTCTTTTCTCCTCCTCCCCATCCACTTCTCCTCCTCGTCTCCCTCCCTTTCCTCTTTATGTTCCCTTCCTCCACCTCTTCCTCCTATTCATACTTATCCTCTACTCGTCATCCTCATCCTCCTTCTCCCTCCTCTTTCCTGTCCTTCCCTTCCTCCTCCTCCTCCTCTTCAAACCTGTGACCTACCTTGTATGTTCTTGTCTCTACTGATGCCAGAGGATTATCCTCGGGCGAAATATCCAGCTCATTCCGAGTCTCCACTACTCATTGGAACGAAATAGTCTGACATTAATAAAAAAAAAGTCACCCTATTGAGGCAGTTAACATATCAGGCGATCAACTGAGCGCAAAGGATCTTTAATTCTCATGTTTACGATCAGTAGTTTCGAAACAGTCGCTCTGCTTCCTCCGACACGATTTATTTTATCACCAATCTAGTGCTCTCCCCCACGACAGTTTCCCTCTCCTGTCCACGATCCCTTTTGCCTTCGCGCATAGGATCATCACTCCTCCACCTGCTCGCATACAGACTCGTTTACGGAAATAAATATTATGAGAGAACTGACGTTTATAGGCTCATATCATCCTAAGCGGAAACTAAGACGCAGGTAACACAGACGATGTAGCACAGAATAAGGGCAGACCTCCTGTTGCTGAATTGAAGTACAATCTGAACTTTTCTCTCTTGAACTTCTCTTTCATTTGAAATGCTTATAGATGTATCTAGCACAGAATTTCAAGTGAGAGAGAGGTTTAAACTGTACTTCAGTTCAGGAATAGGAAGTCTGCCTTTGCTCTTTGCTGTGTCGCCTGTGTCACCTGCGTTTCAGTTTCCGCTTAGGTTTGGATAGTCATCGACCAAAGGTAGATTTGCAGACTTACGATTATGTCCTTCAGAGGTGAGAAGACCTGAGACAGGACGGGGTCTAGACCGACCGAGACCCCATGTCATCCTGAATCCGCCCCTCAGCTGATTAGACTACCGTGGCATAAACCAGAATAAAATTCCCAAAGTTCGGCACTGTGATGAAGGTTTCCCTTGATCTAATGTACAGAAGATGTACCCGGTGATCTTGCGGTAATGGCATCCAGTCCTACATCCTTAGCATCGACTCAGAACCGTATCAACTCCGTCAAAATAAACCTGTGGAAAATGTAGCACATGATGTTTTTTTCTTTCTTTCCTTTTCTTCTTTCCTCTCCTTGCACTATATCAGCTTCTGTTCTTTCGCAGATGGCTCAGGCTCGTTGCCAGGAGACGTGCCAGCTGCTGCAGAGCCGCCAGGCGCTCCTCCTCAAGGCTCGACGACAGATGGAGTTCGACTGCCAGAGCTTCGTCGACCTCGGGGAGCTGATGACGCCGACATCGAACGGAAGTGGAGGAGGGCTTCCAGGGGGAGGTCCAGAGAGTCCCGACGGGGGCGACGCGTCTCCGTCAGGTGACCTGATCATGAACATTTCGCCGTTGGCCTGGCTCGCAGGGTCGTCGCTGAACTCCTCCGGTAGGAGGAGGTCAGTCTCGTCGGTGGGATCGCGGCCTCGAGAACCTCTCTCCCGCTGCGAGTCCCTCGACACAGACGACGACTCCGTGTTCTTGGACCCGCCTACATCGGGGGCATCCTCCTCCTCCCTGCCACAGTCACCCCTCAAGACGCCCCTTGAGGCTCGCAGCAGCCTCGGGGGCATCAAGGAGGTCCGGGAGAGTACGGAGGACCTGCCCACCGACCCGCTAGCAAAGTGCAAATCCCCCATCGACCTCGCTAACTGCGACGTGTCGAAGACAAGAACCAATGGTCTTCGGTCCGCATCTTCCTCCTTCGCAAGTTCCTGCAGTTCGAGTGAGAGTTCGGGACCCGTGAGCGGAATGACGGACGGCAAGAGTTACAGCAAACCGATATGGAACTACGAGACTTCCAAAGACCCAGACGACGAAAATTCAAGGTAAGCCGCTAGTTGTACACTTCATGATATGTAACCGGTCCGGGCGGACTTCGCAGTGTCCTACCCTAAACTGAGTAACTGAGACTTACAGCCAGTAGCCAAATCAGATACGTAATTGTGACGGGAATCAGTGTGACGATATGTCAGTCGCTCTCCTCACAGAAATACTTATTGCCTCCTTGGGGCACTGGGTAGGCCGGTTGTCCTCCATTGGACCAAGAGTCTGAACGATTTCAATTTCTTGAGGCGAAAGTATATACAGTGACAGGAATGTCTTTTGGGGAAGAAGATACACGCAAAGGCTGTATATAGGGTTTATACTTGGGAATTATAGTAAATTCTTCTATCAATATAGAGATTCAACGTTAAAAAAACAAAGGAAAATGAGAAGTGGTTATACGCCATACTGCAGCGCACTCCACCATTTCCGTGACTGGAAGGTATATGTAGTACAGTTTGACGAGATAAACACCATATGAGGACGGAGCCTTTATTTGTACGACGTTTCGCTTATTACAGCTTTTTCAAGTACAAGTTGAGATACAAATGCTTGAGATTAAATAAGGGGAAAGGAGGGAACGGGGAGAGAAAAGGGGGGGAAGGAAGAGGAGGAGGAGGAGAAGGGGGGGGATTGGACACTGGGAAAGGATGTAGTACAGTGCAATACAGTGAAAGAGTATGACGCACCATCTTACCCAATGTATACTGCGTCTCTGCGATACCTTACACTAAGAAGTGGAATGTGCTAATGCACCAAATGCAATTAGAACCCAGATGGTACTCCCACTGCGGTGAGCTCTACTTTGTGATCATGCAATTGGGAGTTATATATAGAGTCGACTGTTACCACACGTCCTTTGTGAGTTACAGGTGGAGTTAACGAAACCCTAATACTCACAGATTTACCAATAGATAGTTTCAGATACTTGTTTTGATTTAATGTATCGGGGTGGCTAATGAGTGCGCAAATAAAGACGTATAGTTTATATTTGGATACACACACAAAATGACACAAACACAAAATGCGTGCAACTGCTTACAAGGCTCCTTAGATACTAACGCCACGCTCTCCAATTCGCGCCAAAACAAAGGCGCGCATCGCATCTGCGAAATACAACACAACCAACTCTTATAATATAAATACATAATAACATAATATAAATAATACAATAAATAACGAAACAACAAAATACAATTCTGCACCACACCAACACAATATGATGACTACGTAGAGAACTTAGATGATCATAAAGAGGACATTATGTAACCCCATCGCGCGGTTTTTTTCCCCCCTTCAAGAGTCTAGGTACTTGTGTTGCTGGCTATGATTCCCACAGAAACTGTATATACACTACACCAGGAGACTCCAATTTATGATGCTATCAGTTACTGCATAACTCTTTATGGAGAGTAAATGGCCTCTGAGATGCCCAGTCTCGGCACTTGGGGTCATGACACCACCGGGATAGGAGGGCCTTGGTCATGAGCATTTACTTCTAATACATCGCCAAGTTTGCCGTGGAAGTGGTCGCCCGTTACTCTGCGGACTATAATCATCTCGACTCTTTCATTTCCGCGTCGCCTTTCCTCCATCGTCAGTAAGTGTGAAAACTGTAAAAG
>NC_134787.1:3155619-3185619 GCF_046742065.1 Oratosquilla oratoria | reverse complement strand
TGCGATTATATCACAAAGCTAGATTGCGTCATCTCGCAAAACGACATTTGAAGAACAAATTCGACATCGTCAACATTTGATCTCGCTGTATTTTACTCTCAGTTGTCTAGTTATTTTTAATCTAGTTAGTCTGGTGCTTATTTAATTCTTCAGAACTCCATATTTTCTGGCCATATTCATGTGCGAGTTGGTGTGTATAAAGTTCATTGTTCATAACAGGTTTGATGTGTACAGTGTCGTGGCATTCCCGAGGTTAGTATGTCTAAACCTGGTGCTTTGTATTGACGGTGCCTTTCTCTCTATCTCTCTCCCTCCCTCCACCGGGGAACAGAACTACATGCCCGAACTCCTGCGCGACGACATCCCGCAGGCTCTGCGCGGCCAGAGGAACGTTGTCTTCGGCAACATCGAGAAGATCTACGAGTTCCACTGCGGACACTTCCTGAGGGCCCTCAAGGCATGCGAAATGCAACCCTTCATGGCTGGATCCATCTTCTTGGAATTCGTAAGTTGAATAACGTTATGTGTGTGTGTGTGTGTGTGTGTGTGTGTGTGTGTGTGTGTGTGTGTGTGTGTGTGTGTGTGTGTGTGTGTGTGTGTGCGTATGAACATATTTAGAAGCTCTGCCAAGGTCTCGAACCCTGACCTGTGCGTAAACAATCACGAGGTCAAGACGCTAGCGACTGAGTCACGTGCGATGGTTCAAAAGGACAGTACAAGTCCCCGACCACGCTTCACGTAACATCAGAAGATCTAGTCTCATTTTCATCCAATCCCCGTATTAGGCAAGCCCTCCGACAAGTTGTGTATGTTAAAGACAGACTGAACATTTCTAGAAGCTCTGCCAGGTCAGGGTTCGAATCCTTGGCAGAGCTTCTAAAAATGTTCAATCTGTCTTTAACATACATATGTATGTGTGTATATATATATGTATGTATATATATATATATAGTGTGTGTGTGTGTGTGTGTGTATATATATATATATGTATATATACATATATATATGTATGTATACATATATATATATATATACATATATATATGTATATATATATATATATATATATATATATATTGCGTACGTGCGTGTTAGTATGGGCGGGTGGGTGCGGATGAGATTACGGATGTGTGTCTGTGCGCGACGTTATGCATTGTTATGTGAACATTAAGTGCCTATACATGCTCCACTTATACATATTCCACTCATCAATAACCACCTCGCTCTGTCTTCTGTTACAGGAAAACCAGTTTTACCTTTACGCGCTCTACAACAAGAACAAACCCAAGTCAGACGGCCTCATGGCCGAATACGGGTCAGCCTTCTTCAGGAGAAAGCAGCTGGAGCTGGGAGACAGGATGGACCTTGCGTCGTATCTCCTCAAGCCCGTGCAGCGCATGGGCAAATATGCCCTCATGCTCAAACAGGTAAGACACGATAAGCGATGCCCCAGCTGTATAATTACTTGACCAGCGCCATCATATCCACCATTACTACCAACAGCAGTGATTCGAGAGCACTATTGTCGTTTTGTGTGGTTCATGGCCCCAGGGGAGGATGCCCCTGGGGCTATGGAAGCAACCCTTTGGCACCTACCGGGTCCTCCTCCCTAGATATGTTATGTTCGTACCTACAGTACGTGATGTCATTAATCTGCAGGGTGTGGACACGTGTGTGAGTGTATGCGAGGCAGCCGGTCAGAGAGGGCATGTGTCACATGTTCTGTTGCCTAATCTATGTCTCGAGGTTGATCAGTGTGGGAGAATGAGTGAGAGACTTATTCAGGGACTCCATTGGTTTATGTTTTTGGTGCGTGAGGTGACTTGTCAGCCACCGTTTTGTGTTAATGAGTAGACGTGTATATCTCGTGTGTGATGAACAGTCTTGGGACGGCATCAAAAGTCTTGCTTATGTACGTTATGATGAGTATCGTATGTTGTGTTAGTTTGTAACCAAAACACACCTAGATCATGTTTTGAGAAGTTAGCGAGTAATGATCTTAAAAAATGATCGGTTCTGAAATTTAAGAACCTTGTGTGTGATGAACAGTCTTGGGACGGTATCAAAAGTCTTGCTTATGTACGTTATGATGAGTATCGTATGTTGTGTTAGTTTGTAACCAAAACACACCTAGGTCATGTTTTGAGAAGTTAGCGAGTAATGCTCTTAAGAAATTATCGGTTCTGAAATTTAAGAAACTTGTGTGTGATGAACAGTCTTGGGACGATATCAAAAGTCTTGCTTATGTACGTTATGATGAATATCGTATGTTGTGTTAGTTTGTAACCAAAACACACCTAGATCATGTTTTGAGAAGTTAGCGAGTAATGTTCTTAAGAAATTATCGGTTCTGAAATTTAAGAACCGTGTTGCTGAGTCTGTGTGTGGGCGAGAACGACACGTGGGTTGTAGGTTTCAAGGACGACTATCACCATCACCTTCGATATTAAAGTTGTACAATCGATCTGCGTGACGTTGGGGCTGAATTTCAAGTTTCACCTAACTTAAGCCATCCGTACTTACTTATATGTATGCTCGCTGGCCGAACTGGTTAGAGCGTCGCTTCTTGCGGCGGAGGGCGAAGTGACTGCATTCCGGACCCTCCCGCCAGCGAGTTGGACCAAGGGAATGGTTCATTAAATTCCACGCTAAGAGGCATCGTCCTAGCCGCCTGACAGGGTGGAGTTCGCGACGTTAAACTAAATCACTTACTTAATTGAAGCCAAAAAGGCTTCAATTGAGTGATTTTTGACTACCCCACCGTTTAGGGTGGAAAAGCCTTTGGTATATGTATGTATGTACTTAATTAAAGACGCCCTTTGTTCTACTTAAACCCTTTTCCCTCCCGTAGCTCCTGAAGGAAGCCCACAGAGGACAAGAAGGTTACGAGGAGCTGGTTGGGGCGCAGGAGATGGTCCAGTTCCAACTACGCCACGGGAATGATCTCCTTGCTATGGACTCCTTGAGGGATTGCGATGTAAGTGTCAAAGGAGGGAGAGGAATGAAACAAATTGATACATGAATAAGTAAATGAATGAATGAGTTAAGAAATAAGGACACGGGTGAATAAATAGGCAAGTGAATAAATGGGAAATAGCTAGTTCTTGAAAGAAATTGAATATGGGAAATTCTTTGTACACACATGCACGCACACACATACACACACACACACACACACACACATACACACACACACACACACACACACACACACACACACACACACACACACACACACGCACGCACACACACACACACACACACACACACATACACACACACACACACACACACACACACACACATATATATATATAAATATATATATAGATATGTATATATATACATATATATATTCATATATATACATATGTATATATATATTATGCATTATATATGTGTATATATATATATATACATGTATATATATATATATATATATATATATATATATATATATATATATATATGCCAAGATAGGAGGGAGTGAGGAGGGTGGAGAGGAGTGGAATATATGGGAAATGAAATGGGTGGGAGCGATTTCTATGCCTTTTTCTTTTTGGCTAACCCCCGTGTAAGGGGAAAAATGCCTTTGATATATGTATGTATGTATGTATGTATCTATTTATATATATATATATATATATATGTGTGTGTGTGTGTGTGTGTGTGTGTGTGTGTGTGTGTGTGTGTGTGTGTGTGTGTGTGTGTGTGTGTGTGTTTCTTTTTAATGTATACAATTTTCCATGCTCGTGGTTCCCACTGATACCATATTCTCTCTTCCTTCGCCGCCGCCTTTAGGTCAATTTGAAGGAGCAAGGACGACTCCTGCGGCAGGGAGACTTCGTGGTGTGGGAGGGAGGGCGCGCCAGAAAGACGGTGCGCCACGTGTTCCTCTTCGAAGACCTGATCCTCTTCAGCAAAGCAAAGCGAGACCCCGACAAGAAGGTAAGGAAGGGACGGAAGGATGCGCACCTCAGAAGTAACAAGCATGTTAGAATGAATAAACGAATCATGAAATGAGTCAGTAATGACGATGATGATTATTGATAATAATAGTAATTATAATGATAACGACAATATTGGTGAGAGTGTTAATGAAATTAAAAGAAATAGATATCAATAAACATATATGTTGATTAGAAAATAAAACTCATCCGGTTACTGTCGTCAAAATATCGCACATATTGATTTACCTCCCTCCGGTTCGCAGGCGTTAGACATCTACCAGTACAAATACAGCATGAAGATGACGGACATCGGTCTGACGGAGCAAGTGGGGGAGAGCAGCACGAAGTTCGAGATCTGGTTCCGCAAGAGAAAGCCCTCGGACACGTACATCCTGCAGGCGGCTTCCATCGAGATGAAGGAGTCTTGGACAGAAGAGATCTCGAAGCTTCTGTGGAGACAAGCCCTCAAGAACCGCAAGCTGAGGCTCCACGAAATGTCCTCCATGGGGATCGGGAACAAGCCTTGCCTCGACATCCGACCCAGCGAGGACCAAATCAACAACCGGTCCATTGATATCAACCAGCTTAGTAAAGGTGCGTCCAGGCTCTCTTTGTGTTCTCCATCCCCCGATCCCTCCTTTTTATTCTGTTATATTCTAGTTATTTGTTTATTAATTTATTCATTTATTTATTCATTTTTCTCCATTTATTCATATATCTATTTAATTTACTATTTATCTATCTATTCATTTATTTGTTTATCCATATATTCGTATATGTATTTTGTGTGTGTGTGCGTGCGTGTGTGTGTGCGTGCGTGTGTGTGTGTGTGTGTGTGTGTGTGTGTGTGTGTGTGTGTGTGTGTGTGTGTGTGTGTATGTGTGCGTGTGTGCGCGCACGGGGGGAGTAAGAGAGGGAGAAGGGGGAGAAGGGAAGACGAGGAAGAAAAAAAAAGAGACAAACAGAGGGAGGGAGGTAAAGAGAGAAAGAGAGAGAGAGAGAGAGAGGGGAAGAGAGAGGGGGAGGAAATGAGTTGAAGGGAGAGGGGTAGAGGTCCTAGGAACAAAGAGTTGTTGGTCTGGGAGGCTTGAGAAGGCCATCTTGGTGCACAACAGTGGCCAAGAGCACTCGACACGAGAGTTCTTTATGTCACACAGAAACCCTTGTCGTCGAGTGTCTACCTTTTTCTTTTCCTGAAATACGGGTACTTTTATTGATGTATTTTTTACTCATTTACCTATACATATATATTTATTTATTCGTTTATTTATTTATCTATCTATGTGTTTGTTGGCATATTTAAGTTGTACTTTTACATAGTTTTATATTTGAATTACTGGATCATATTTCACAGATGTACCACTCTTCGGTAAAATTGTAGTTACTGTAGTAATCATATCATCTTGCAACAATCTTGTTCCAATACTTTTATTTGCCTTTGATTTATCATATTTTCTTCTCCATAAAAAAAAAATCAGTAACGTTTTCAAATGAGTTGAATTTTTATTTCTATTTTGTACTTTTGTTGTATCGGGATAAATTGGTTATGGAGAAGGGGTCACCCGTATCCATTGATTTTGAACTCTGCGTCTTTGTCCAACAGCACCTCGCCTGCGCGCCGTCTCCACCACGACCTCCCTGGAGGGGGATTCGACCCCGAAGCGTCCTCACTCCATCATCTCCACCGCAGCCTCCTCCGTCCTCTCCAACACCTTCCCTTCGTCCGCGTCGTCGTCTTCGTCGTCGTCCTCGTCGTCGTCGTCGTCGGCTACCACGGGGAACCTGAACCTGGGATTCGAACCCGGGGACTCTCCAAGACCTCTTCATCGATCGGTCACGAGAACCAGCCGATGTTCGGCAGGTAGGTCCTCCTTGTCAGTTTAAACCAGTGGTTCCCAACCCCAGGGTCGCGACCCAAACTAGGGTCGCGAGTGTTTTTTTGAGGGTCGCCAGAGGGTCTTTTTTAAAAAAAAATTTCATTCAAGTTTCAAATGTATTTAAATTCATTATACTAGTAAATATAAACTGAAGTATAAAAACGAAAGTTTATCAACATTATGCAAGTACGTAGAAATATAACATGAAATGGTTGAATTTATTATTACAATTAGGGTCGCGACTCCAGGCTAAGAGTGGATTTAGGGTCGCAGCCAAAAAAGGTTGAGAAACACTGGTTTAAACGATCAGTGGTGGTAGAGGTAGAAGTCCTGCGGGATGGACGTTGTGAGGAACCTTCCTACCGCGGCCCATCTTCAGAACCTACTTTCCCTAAAACACCATTCGCTTCCATGTGAAGGTGCAACCCCGAGGGGCTGGCACGCGGTCCCTGGACAGGCCCCCAAGATCCCTCAGCTATTTTAAATCGCCTGGCGGCAGGAAGAATAAATACACGAGACGACGTGACTTAATGTTTATTGCTCAAGTTCATGCGATCGGGAAGTTAGAAGGTACTCCGACTTCAAGATTGCGTGTGTATGTCTCTTTCATCTTAAATCACGTTCAGCAAGGCGATATCATTATCTCTTATTTCCATTTGTTTATTCATCTATTCGTTTACTGATTCATTTATCTATTTGTTTATTTATTTATCTATTTTTCTATTTTATCTACGAATATTCCTCTTTCGATCCAGATCCTATTTTACCCCAAGTCGGTTCCTCGCCTGAATAAAGTCGTCTTGCAGTAGCCAGAATAAAATATGTCTGATAAATCACTCTAATGCTGGGATGAACTCCTCTGACGTCTGTGTTTGAATCTAATATTTGTTTGGGGTGCCGCCAGGCGATTTTATTCAGCTGGAGGAAGCTCCTGTAGACACCAAAGAATGGAACTTATCTCGACTCTTCGATATACAGTCTAGTGGCACCCAGCCGATTTCATCAAATTGACAAAAATGTTGAAGTTAATGCAACGGAAAGGAGATTATTGGTTTGACAGCCACAGACAAAGGAGTGTGGAATCACATTTAACTTGAAATGATATACTACCAAGAACTCAGAATCCAGTGCAGAGGGCACCAGTCAGTATGACCCTTCCGTGTCCACCCCCCCACCCCCCGCTACGCCCTGAGGGACATTTTGACCAATTCGATTATATTTGTCCGTGAGACTTTTCTAGAAAGGCGCAAAAACGAAGTTTCTAATACTTTGTGTCTAAATTCGACTCAGGGAATCGTCTACTGCTAGCCAAAATTATATTTATAAAAAATGTGAAGACATTTGATTGCCCTTGTCTTAAAAAATTATTATTCTCTTTTTATTTAAAATACTTACAGAGAATATCAATAAAAAATCAATAAGGTTACGATGTAATTTGCCACAAATGAGCATACCAAATTAATACAAATACATGACTTGTGACGTCATATCGTCTAATCCTCTCTTTCTTCGTCATGTCGCGCACTTTATCTTCCAGGTATTATCCTTGCCCTCCAAATCTAACTCCCTCATCTCTACACACCTCTCTCTCTCTCTCTCTCTCTCTCTCTCTCTCTCTCTCTCTCTCTCTCTCTCTCTCTCTCTCTCTCTCTCTCTCTCTCTCTCTCTCTCTCTCTCTCTCTCTCTTTCTCTCTTTACCCTCAGTCTCCTCGCCTCTCTTTTGTTCTCTTTCCCGAATAATCGATTGAACTTCCCGCATTGATATAAGATTCCTGACAATGAAATCTCGCCCTTTCGATATTTTTGTCGAAATAGAATCAAAGAATATGTTTATCTTATTTAACTTAAAACATTTATATTGGAAATGTAGTCTTAGATTTATTTATATATATACATATATATATTGCCCACATGTTTACCCAATCACAGAGGCAATTTACAAAAAGGCATGAAAAATACACTCGAACTCAAATCATTCTTTACCAACAACCTTTGCACCTTTTCACCAACAGAAAGCGGGATTATCGCCGACATTTACTCCGGCGCTGAGGACGAGGGGCACTCTGGCTCCCACAACTCCAGCCAACTGCACCAGCGCGTCCACAGGAGTAACTCCACCATCACGACTCTATCTGTAGATTCGGCCCTTTCGTCCTCCGTCTGCATCTCGCCGACGAGCGTCATGTCGTCGTCAGGTAGGTCATAGAGTCGTACTTCTAAGACGTCTCGCCCCCTGACCTGGCGATCGCTTTCTACAAATAAAAAAGTAATATTTCAATAAAATGGTTGGTTACATCTATAAAAAATTACTGTCAGATCTTATAAATAAGTCTCAAACTTATCTAGAAAAAGAAGTAAAACTCTACTTTCCAACGGTAGAAAGTGTTACCAGGGCCCCCGATGCAAAACGTGTGTAAAAATATTTTGTATAAATGTATGTGTGTGTGTGCGTGTGTGCGTGTGTGTGTGTGTGTGTGTGTGTGTGTGTGTGTGTGTGTGTGTGTGTGTGTGTGTGTGTGTGTGTGTGTGTGTGTGTGTGTGTGTGTGTGTGTGTGTGTGTGTGTGTGTGTGTGTGTGTGTGTGTGTGTGTGTGTGTGTGTGTGTGTGTGTGTGTGTGTGTGTGTGTGTGTGTGTGTGTGTGTGTGTGTGTTTGTTTACCTGAGTGCCCCCACAAGACCGAGGATAATATATTCTACTGTATGTGTATATACTGAACATGCATTCACAATACAGTATAATTTCGAAAACATGCATGGCAGTCGGAGTCCATTACAGGAAAAATACGTAGCCCCACAGTGGCTGGCAACGGTCCTTGGTCCCTTCCATAGATCCCTCTGGAACTCGGGACTCTTGTCCCGCGAAGGATGAGGAAGGGAGCAGTCGCCGGTTGTCAGGTCTCTTTAGATAATGTAATTGGAGTTGAAAGAGATCTTAGGGAGGGCCCAGTCTAGAGACCGAGTGCCAGTCCCCCAGGGTTGGACCTCCAGATGGAGGCGAGGGTGTTGATAGGTTTCGGGGATGGGTCGTAGGGAGGTGCTTATCTCCGACGCCCACCCCAGAACTACCTCCAGATACCTATTGTATCACTGATTCCTTTGGTGTGTTTAGCCACTGTTTACATTTTGCACTGGTGCATCTATTATGTGGCGCTGTTCACTGTGTCCGAATCTCTCACAGGACTTACCTGACTTCGTCTTCCTCTTCGGCAGGTTTCCCAAGCCCGACATCGAACACTTCAAGTCCAATCTCCTCCCCACCGCTCCACTCTTCCCCCTTCTCCACCTCCACCATCTCCACCTCCACCTACACTACCTCCATCTCCTCCCCTTTGCCCTCCATGGCCGCCGAAGAAGATGACACGGACAGCGAGTCGCTGCAAGCCCTCGACGACTCGACCAAGACGCTACTGACAACGGAGGTGTGACGCGGTGTCCCACGAAGACCTGTGTGCGGCCCTCTCGTCGCGAATTAAACATATTTATTGTGCCGTCTGACTCGAGAAGGTCAGAGTTTGTATAGAAGCTTGTGAATGGCTGCTACACGTAGGATAACATCCGATTATTAGGGATTATATATGTATAGCCGTATATCAACAAATGTGTACATATACTGCACGCAGACAGGAATATATACACTGACACACGCACACACACACACACACACACACACACACACACACACACACACACACACACACACATAAGTGTACACACAAACTCTCACTTATACATATCCACACAAACGCTCATTTAAACATACACATCCACACACGCACACAATGGTATACATACAATTCATATACAATTGTATTAATGTAATGTATTTATTATATACTAATGTTGACACCGTGCCTTGACTTGAGAAGTCTGGAACAAGTCAGGGGTCTTGTTTGCGGCGAAAACGCGCGAGAATTGCCCTGGCAGACCTAGATCGCGTTTTCTTTGTTGGTACAGTCCCATGAAGCCCCCGCGATTATGTTTTAGTGTAGCGACCAATTCTATTTGATTCCCTATTGTATAAAGCCTTTAATTATACTTCTGTATATGCTTTTAATGTATATCACTGCCATGTTCCTACCGTTGCCACCTGGCGTAACACTTGGGGGCAACATGGTCATTTAATACAAACTGTTGTACATTGGATGTATGTTGCAGCATAGCATTATTGGAGGTTTCGTTACAGAAATATGTTTGAGTGTGGTGGTGAGTGGAAGAGGGAGGGAGGTGCAGGACAGGGCGACGGCAGTACCCCTCCTGTGACATACTGCCCCAACCGGACCCTTCTGACCCACCCCCCTCTGTCCCTCGCCGCCTCCCCTTCTTGCGCAGAACCCACAGTGCCTTCGCCCTCTCTGTCTCCCCTTCTCTTTCTCTCTCTCTCTCTCTCTGTTACTAAAGATGCATCACTACTTAGCAGTGTCTCCTCTGTCATTTCGTAATCTTTACTGAGTTGTGGTGTGATTGTGTGGATGTAGATGCTTCTATTTTTTCATCTATAATTTCATTCATGAGATCTGCCACTATCAAAATTTTGAGGTCTTAATCTGACAGTGTGTCTTTAATCATACATACACACACACACACGCTGTGTGTGTGTGTGTGTGTGTGTGTGTGTGTGTGTGTGTGTGTGTGTGTGTGTGTGTGTGTGTGTGTGTGTGTGCGTGTGTGTGTGTGCTGATGTGCAAAACGAGTGTGTATCTCCTTGCCATCCGAGGCTACTCACAGTTTACGGAAGTTTCGTCTGTGCAGGCGACGAGCCGTGGGGTGCGCAACTATCTTATGAGCTCTTGAAGTAACAAAAAGGCATTCTCTACGAATTACAAGCATGAATAACTAATGTGTTTTGACTACAGTATATTGATGTAAAACAATACATTGTTCGATGTTGCTATGTTATTATTATTTTTTCTATATCTTTGTTGCTGTCTTTCGTCCTCACATTCCGTTTTCTCTTTTGTTGTTTTTATTATTTTAGCCCATTCTCCTGACTAAATAGTGCACAGACTGTAATATTTCCACTCACAAACCCCCCCCATGTACATCTTCCCAGTTCTTTTCAATATACGTTTTTTCTTTCTCAAAGTGTGTTTTATTTATCCTCCATTTTTCATCGTTCGTTTAAGAAAAAAAAATATATATATATACACATATATATATATATATATATATATACATATATATATATATATATATGTATGTATATGTATCTTGGAGTACCCACGAAGCTGAACAAGACAGCTAAGTAACGCCAGAAAAAATATTTGTAAACTTTGTCGTTGTTCTGTAGTGCTGAAAGATACAAAAAATAAAAATAAAATATAATTCATGGGTGAAGGCTGCTCCGCCCCCTCGTTAAATATATATCGCCTGGTGATAGCTAGGACAAAGTCTCTCAAGTATACCACTGTGTAGCTTTTTTTCCACTCCATGTTTTGATGATGTATTTCTACATACATCTCACGTGCAACGATGATTTTTGACAGTGTGTCAAAGACGGTTTTTTAGGTTATGGCAGTGGCTCCTGCGTCGAGGAAGCAACTGTTTCAGAGGGAATTCCTATTTCTGCGAAGAAGAACAGGGATATTTTAACCTGAAAGGCGCTGTACGAGGATAGAAAAGAGGGAGGTCAACAAAACTGATTACACTGATTATTATATGATACATATTTTATACAACTTATCCCTGTTCGGAATAAGACAAGAAGAAAATGTCAGTATAAATCGTTTAAGTCATGAAGTCACTTGTAGGCCTGAGTTTGGTATAAAAAAAATGTAGAGGGATAGTTGTAGTGGTCTATCACTTAAGATTTGGTGTAGTGGCATTGTTGTTTGAGGGATGAGGGTTGATATTTAGTCCGGAATATTGTATAAAATGGACATTCTAGTAGCATTTATGGTATTGTGAAGGGAGTTTTGTATTGACAGAAAGGAGGGCGTCGCTTCCTTTCATTAAGCGGCCATGTGTGAGGCGGAAATGCCATAGTGTCGGTTCACAACGTCGGTTACGTTGGTGTGAAGTCAGGCATGGATGTATGTAATGATTGACTGTTTTAAGGTGGTTTGGTGAGTGTTGTTCCCAGTGACTACCACACGTTTAGCAATGTAGATCGGGGGACAGTGTATTAGGTAGTCGCTTGATGGATTTTCTCGGAGACAATTACTTAGTTCAGTATGTAAGAACCCACAAGACATGGAAACTTATTCGATCTATTGATCACTAGCCGTGAAAGCATGATAACCGATGTAGAAGTCGGTGAAACTATTGCAAATAGTGATCACAACTTAGATTCAAACTGCTAAGAAATTTTTGAACAGATACTTGCATTTCTAAAATACCCGATTTCAGTAAAGCTCAGTTCATAGGACTGCGTCAGGAGCTTCAGCTTACAGATTGAGAGAAAAGATAAAGCGAAAGACCTGTAGATCAGATGTGTGAGATTGTTCAAAATACGCTTATTAAGATGATTCATACATCCCATTTAAGGACAGAAGCCCCCCAAATCAGGCTCGCCCAAAATGGCTTGACAAAGAAACTGAAAAAAGAGACAGGCTTATAAGAAACACAAGTGCTCGGGTGCACCTAATGGCTATCAAAGTTATGTATTAGTACAGAGAGATTTAAAAGAGACAATTAAAAAAAACGAAAACTACAATATGAAATGAATATCGCTGATAAACCCAAAGAATCCCAAAGAATTCTATAGTTACATTAGAGATAAAAAGGTTATTAGGAATCACATTGGCCCACTATTATCTGCTGACAGTCAACTTGAATATTCAAATGAAGAAATGTGTAATATTCTAAACAACTATTTTAGCTCAGTATTCGTAAACGAAACCCCTCAAAGTGAACTCCAAACTGAAACCTGTTAAAAGTTTAGGGTGAACTTACTACGGTAAATATAACAAAAGAAAAAATTAAAAGATGTGTAGAGAAACTCAAAGTTAATAAATCGCTAGGGCCTGACGGTTGGCAGCCAAGAATCTTAAAGGAAATGAAAAATGAGATTGTTGTTCCATTAGAAATTATTTTCAAGAAATCCATCATATCCGGAGATGTCCCAAGAGAAAGAAAACTAGCTAACGTTACTCCCATATTCAAAAAAGGTGACAAAAAGAAACCAAATAACTACAGGCCTAAGCTTGACTTCGATCGTAGGAAAAATAATGGAAACTATCATCAGAGATTCTATTGAACATCATTTAGAGAGTAACTGTTTGATAAATGATAGCCAACATGGATTTAGACGAAAATGTTCTTGCGTGACTAACTTATTCCAACTCTACAACACAGTAATCTCGAATTATGACAAAAGAAACAATATAGATTTAATATATCTAGACTTTGCAAAAGCTTTTGATACCGTCCCCCCACAAAAGACTACTTACTAAATTAGCTTCACACGGAATAAGTGATAGCCTATTTAGTTAGACTAGTAATTGGTTGAATGATCAAAAACGGAGTTGTTTTAAGTGGAAAAACTTCTAGATGGAAAAATGTTACGAGTGGAGTTCCTCAGGTATCCGTTCTTGAACCACTTCTATTCATAGTATATATAAATGATATAGACAACGGACTGAAATCTGTTGTTTCCGAATTTACAGATGATACAAAAATGTGCAGAATGGCAAATGAACACTTAAACTAATTAGATATTCAAGAAGATTTAGATAAATTACAGGAAGGTAATGCACATGGGTAAAAATAACAGTAAGTACAATCACAAGTTAATTGGAAATTCGTTAACAAAAGTGGATAGTGAAAAGGATCTCGGCGTAATTATCAGTAATGATCTCAAATTATCTAAGCAGTGTATTTCAACCTCTGAGAAAGCAAATAACATTCTAGGACTGATTGCGCGATTTTTTGACTTCACAAGTCTATCTCTCATTAACAAGCTATATAAATCGTTAGTTCGTCCACATTTGGAATGTGCTGTTTCCGTATGGTCACCAAATCTCATTAAAGACATTGACAGATTGGAAAAAGTACAACGGCGAGCCACAAAACTGATTCCAAATATCAAAAATAAATCATACGAAAATCGACTAAAACATATTAATCTGTTTTCCCTAAAAAAAAAAAAAAAAAAAAGCATAGACTCAGAGGTCCCTTGATACAAGTTTTTAAGATTCTAAATGAAATTGACAGCATCAAAAGTGACAAAATGGTCACACTGAGTGAGAATAAAAAAAAAATAATGGTATCAAACTGTCAAGAAATATATTTAATTTGGAAGTGGGTAGAAACAACTTCGCCAACCGTGCAGTTAATGAATGAAATAAACTTCCTGAAGAGGCAGTGCAATGTAGTTTAGTCCGAAACTTTAAGAATCCTTAGGATAAACACCTAAGCAAGATGCTGTAATGACTGTCATTCATTTTATATTATTTGTTTATTTATTTTGTTATTTATCTGTTTGTTTATTATTATTTGCTTGATTCTCATTTATCATTAGTTATATGTCAATTCATTATTATTTGATATTTACCTGTTATTTAACTATATGCATTTATTTATTTGTTTTATTGATTATTTATATTATTATATCTTTATTTATTTATTTGTTTATCATTATTATAATTTTTTCGCATCCGACCTTCTTATGGACCAAGAGGTCTCCTGTCGACATGATCCGCCTTTGTAATCCTTTGTAGTCTGTTATTGGCAGTAGAGTGGAAGTGTTGAAAGGGATGGGTATTGCATATCGAGCCGTTTTGTCACTTCGTTTGTTGCCAGGAATGCCAACGTGAGTTGGTCCTCAGTAGAATACAGATTTAAAGATGGCGGAGGATTGGATGATCTACGAGAGGATTTTGTGGGCCAATGGGTGGCGGGACTCCCTGGTGGAAATTACTTTTAAGGGTGTTACGTGAGTCTGAAACATTTATATGGGACGTGGGGCTGGGGTCGCGGCTTTTATATATAAATGCTGAGAATGCAAAGAGTTCATTGGTGAAGATTGAAGCGATTGTGGACAGGGATTTAGATCTTGTTTCAGTTACGTCACTGCTGTGTAACCTACTCCTTCGCTAGAGCGGGAAGCTTCGATCTATATGTTACTATCTGTTGAACGAATGAAGCAGGGGGAGAGAAGTTCCTGTCGGATAACTTGTTATTTTTTCAGGGTGGCTAAGGTGAGGCAGATACTGTAGAAAAAAAAACAATCAGGTGCTTAGGTAGGAGTCGTCATGGAAGGGACATTGTTAATTATTTTCAATGTGGATATTAGGTCTGCCATTTTCTTGCCATGCGGATGGACATTATGTTGGTATTTGTCAAATTATTGGTGTTTTCTAGACTTTAATGGTAAGAGAGATTGGAATGGTAGAGATGTTCTTGATGTAGTAAAGATATTTCAGTAACGTCAGGGAACGGTGGATGTCTAGCAAGGGATGTCCACGCTTTGTGTACAATTTTTTTTATTAGAGTGCTAGGAAAAGTATCTGTGATGATGCCAAGGCCGAAGAAACATACAGGTTTCACTGTATCCATGTATTTTGCATCTTATTCACGTCATGAAACTAGTGATTGGCCTTCCCACGCTCGAACAGAATTGTCCAGTATTGCCTAAGAATTCCTGACAAAGTATTCGTCAAACATGAACTGTTGCAATACTGAGTATCAAAGGATTTGGACATAGCCATCTATTTCATATCACCATCAAAACCCTTCCATGGGATTGAAGTATGTACGTCCGTTACGCCAAGACCTAATGGTTATTGTACAAATGCATAATATAAAATGTTTGCACATTGGACTTTATTCAAACCCCATTAACCTTTCCAGCATGTAGTCCTTCACAGATACAACAGCATCCGAAGAACTGTGTGTGTGGCGGAGGAGTAAACTTGGTATACGTAGTCGAGATTATTCTGTATGAGAACCGGGTATTAGTTCCAGAGCGACCTCTGTCTGTCCCCAACTGATGTGAGATGGCAGCTTTAGGAAATAGCAAACTTGGAAACATGGTGGGGGGTTTTTATGCTTAAGGTGGAGATTCCAGGTGAGTCTATCGTCGAGAATCAGACCCAGAAATTGTGCCTGTTCTAATATTAGGAGGGTGGTGTTTCCTTGTTCAATTGGACTAGTGCCGTTTGCAGTAGTCCTTGGTGACAGATTTTGAACTTAAGAAACGGAATCTATGATCATCTGCCAATTGTTTAACTTGGGTTACAACTTTTTTGAAGAAGGCTGTTTGTATGAACAAGGCGACTTCCGTCGTAGAGCAGGACTAGGTCGTCGACGTATAAGCTGATGATTATTTTGGAATGGATTTGTTTTATGTCATCGTGTTTTGGTGAGATTATGAAAGCTGAGGACACTTCTTCGGGAGACTCCTTGTTGGACATGTGGTGAGGAGAGAGTTAATTCTATACGTACTCGGAATTTTCTACAGATTAGAGGTTAATAATAATAATAATAAATTTATTTGGCAAAGAATCAATATACATGAAGTGCAGATAATGATAAGAACATATAGTTCGAAATGATAATTGGGATATAAAGTCCCAGGTGGTAAAGCTTATGTAGGACCTACCTTTTCCAGGCAGTTATATGCTCTTGCCAAATAAAGAATACGGGATAGACGTGTTGTTTACTGGCTTAGGCAATGCACATTGTCGTTTCAGTTCGCGTTAGGGTGTTTGTAGTGCTGCGGCCTGTACGGACTCCTGTTCAAGATAATAGTGCCCCAGTTGCCATGAGAGCAGGATTGGTACTCTTTTATTAGGTGACTGGGTGGTAGCTATCTAAAGGAGGTTGTCTTTTCCTGGATTAAGGAAGGGAATGATGATGAGTTCTCTCCAGGCAGTTGGGAGGTTGCCTATTGACCATATTTGGTTGAAGAGGTTTAATGTAAAGGCATGCGATTCAAGTGATCATTTATAATTATGTATACATATATGAATTAAAAATTTGTAAGCATCAAATCATTTGGATTTTTCTGTTATGGCTATTGTCTCAATCTGATATCAATTTCTTATTTCTAATACATCCCTTTCATTTATGGGACTGAATTTTATTTAATTTTGTTCATTTTATTTGTAACTCGGATGCAGATGGATATATACTGTAGTATCATGTAGGAAACTGTATTAGCACCATATAAGCATTATCATGGTAGAGCAATTCAACATTAAGTTGCATTGAAACATGTTATCAAGTGAGGTTTAATGAGCCTGACACATTTATTTTATTTGTTTTGGTTCAAAGTAAATTGGACAAATTCTAATCTATGCATATATAAATGAAAAGTTAATACCAATCTGTGTTATCTCTTATTGTTTAACAATACTTCCTATCCTCTGTCCCCTGTTTGTATAGAGCAGATATGTTGTGGAGTAATCAATCATGAATTATGCTTATGATATTGAGATCTGTCACATTTTGGAAAGGTTCCTCCCTCCTGCTCTGATTTTCATCCTTTTCCAGACCAATTTGCAGTAAAAAATTGATATATTGGGGTTACTAAGACAAGATTGTACTAAATATGATTTATTATGAGATGTATAAATTCTCTTACAAAGTTAACATATTTATTACGTCGGCCTAACATATAACTTTTTGTTATTTTTGTCCGTTTTTCTTGTAATACCTGATATATTTTGAGTCGTTTATTACTGGACAGATCTACTATAACCTGTTAATCATAATGATTACAATAGAACGTACTCTGTTTTGCAGATTTGGGAGGACCTGGTTGCACATAACCGTCAGAGACCTCTATTACTGTCGTCCCTGTGAGCATGATTTCACCAACTTTGTTTCCAAAGTCTCTGGCATGAGGTTTCATATCCTTTTGTCTCGACTTCATATTTGTTTCGTCTTGAATTTGATGCACCACTTCACTTGCACAGTGTTCCCCTTCCTTCTCTGAAGAGCCTGTTTCTTCTGTACTAGCTGACTCTTTGGTGTCTCTTTTTTGTTTATTGACCTTTTTCTCTGGAGTTTTTATTCTCCCAAAGAGTTTGTTTATATCTGGTCTTCTTACTGTGTTGTTTATCTTTGTTAAGTCTGGAGCAGAGGTACTGAGACGTTTTGAAGTCAAAGGATGTGCTTGGAGAGAATGTTGGTTTTCTTCATCAACACTAATAGAATGGACAGGTCTGTGATCAATGCGATTACGGTTTTGTGCTTTGCTGTTAACTAGACTTTGATCCCTACATTTCCTACAACATCCAGTTTGATTAATGTTACTTTCACTTTTTGAAGGTTTACGTTGAAGAAATGGTTTATTTAGAGCAAATTTTCCTATATTCAATCTGCCATCTCTAAGTCTTTTGCTTAATCTCTTCGGGGGAAGACCAATCTGAATATTCGTGACTTTGCCTATGGTGTTCACTGCTACTGCTTTGGGATAGTCATACCCCAAAGCCGCATTGCTCGAAGTCGGAGGCACATCATATCCTGGGTGAAACTGAAATTGACGATTTTCTTGTTCCTGTTGGAGTCGCTTTGGAAGTAAATGGCAACCAAATGCATCTATACTATTTCTGTGATCCTGGCCAAATTTGAACTTTGTATCTCCGTCATTACTGGGGTCAGGGAGAGGTGTAACATACCCAGAACTAGAATGTAATGAAATGGAACATGTGTTTTTCCCACTGTCATTACTAGACCCAAGTTCAAGGTACAAGGGGTTTGTTTTGTCTTCCCACAAATGTGAAACCTCATTTCTGTTCCCTGGTGATGAAAGAGTACTTTCTCTACTTCCTGAGCTCCGATCTTTGATATACGATATGGCAGAAGTGTAATCTGGACCAGGATCACTTTGAATACAAGATCTTGTACAGCAACAGTAGATGCAACACACAAGAAAGAGAGTACTCATGACAGCAATAACAGCAGAAATCACTATGGCCATATTGCTTGTAAAAGGGCCATCAATAGTCATCACTTCCTTGCACAAGCTTATAGAAGAGGATTCATTCTGCCCCTTCTTAAACATAATAGAGTCCTCTTCAACAGCTCTTCTTCGTCTTCTAGCAACGTAAGTGTACTTCTGATCTCCAGGAAGTGCATCATCATGTGGACTACTTTCATATGTGAAAGTCTGTCTTCTGTTACTGGACAAAGATCTACCAGTAGCATGGTCACCATTACCAACCCACCCAAATCCTGAAAACTTATCTCCTTCATTGCTGGGAGAGTGAGATCTACCTGAAGCAATACCCACTGAGGGCAATCGAATTCCTGAAAGAGGTATCCGCTCACCAGTGCTTGTGTATACGAAGGGTCCTATTTCCTCAACTTTTTCTGTCACTGGTATTACAGGAGCTGATGGAGTTACAGGAGGATTGGTCACATAACTCTGAACCCTTCCATCGTACACAGAAGGAAGATAATCTGGATAGTAAGTGTTTCCTTCACTTGGAACAACTGGCTCATTTTCTTCTTCAGGGAGCAAAGAATCTTCCTTGCCATCCTCTAACGCAAGTGCCACAGACTCGTCAGACATTTTCTCAAAACAAATGACATAACTAGTACCTGCAGCCAAATCCTGTATGACATACTGGTTATTAAAATCCTGCAATGCCTCCCCACCCCGGCTAATAAGAATGATCTCTGTCTCATTTTCTTCCCCAAACTCTCGGTAAGTTATCATCCATCCAACTGGTTGCATGGCTAAATCACTTCTGTGGACAGAATCATTCTTAAGACGGACTGTCACATTCCATGAGATGGCAATTTGATGTGTGCCTGGTGTGATGGCAACTTCATCTGTCTGAACTGTATACTGAAGTGTTTCAGACATATGGTCATCTATTGCAGTAATCCCAACACCTAATGATGCATCCTTGACTTTAGCTAAGGTGGTCGGGAAAGTTGTTGCACTAATCGTAGTAGACAAAACAGGGCTTGTTCGAGTCTGTAGGCAATGGTCAGCCCTACTGAAACTATAGTATTTTTCCAGTGGTGTAACACAAATTATGTATGGAGTGTTTGGATCAAGACCATTTATTATTTCTGTGTAGGGAAAATCAGCAATGGCCCAGTCACTGCTTTTGGCCTTGTAATGATCAAGTGTTACTTTTGTTAAGGCTTCCCTTGGGTCATCCGAAGGTGTACGAATCGTAATGCCCCAAGACAAGGTTTCTTCGAGGCCATAGAGTTCAGAGAGCTTGTAAAATTCCACATCAACTTTCCATGCCACCAAGATTGCTTGATAATTGAGCGTCGTGACGTTCAACAAGTGGAGCAATGAGAATGCTCTAGAAAGAAGGCCTCCACTATTATCCCCAACCAAAATCGTTTTTGCTTCTCTCTGAGCTGAGTTCCCACATAGATCTTGTCCTGTGGATAGAGGTAGAATCATATTAGGATTTGTACAAATATTAACACAGAGAGCATTAACTGTAATAAAAAGATATGTGAATGAATGATTGTGATGGTGATAGCAGGGGCCAAAAATACGGAAGCAATATGACAATAACAACTATTACAGCAATGATGATAATAACAGTGAAATAAATGTATTTGCATATGGGGCAATACATGTTTATTTCCAGCCCTTTTCTGTGTTCAAACTGCTTTAATGTAGTGGTTAGTCTGCTGGGTTGATATTTGGGGAAGTCTAATGCAATACAAAATTAGACAGTCTTCATTACAATCATTATAATTCTTATTTTTATAACTAGTACTATGTATATGTATGATTATCATTTTACTCTTATGACTTAATATAATCACTATTATTCATTTTACCATATCATTACTATTGGTCCCCTTACTATTGGGTCTCTATATTGTACAAAACTGGTAATTTATAATCATCACTATGGTCACAGGCCAACTCATCCTATCACCAACTCAGCCTATACCAACATTGCCATCACAATCACAATCACCACTGCCATCGCTATAGGAGACACAGAAGAAGTAAGAGAATGCAGAGTGACTTAGAAGACACACCTCTATCAAGGACCAAAAGATTGTACAAAACAACTAAATCTATTGGACAAAAAGACTGTAAAATGGTATCCCCCATGGACCAATACTCTCACATGTGATAAAACCTCTTAAACAGTGATCCCCCAACACCAGATCCAGAACATCAAAGCACTCACCTACACAGACAACAATATCCCTGAAATAGCAACTATAAAATAGTAGCACAGAACACCTGAGCTTATTTGGATATACTAGAAAAATAGTTAAAAAATAATGAAATGGAGGCCTCACCCAAAAAATCCTTGGTGATATGACTCACTCCAGACAACCAAGAATGAAAGAACTATCCAATAGTCTATCTATATACCATGGGCCTTTTCCCCTTACAAGAGAGGTAGCCCATCCAATAGTATAATTAAATTGCAAAATCCTTCTATTGGAAAAGACCTCAAAAAATCTAGGCCTCTGTTTTTTATATTCACATGACCTTCAGCCTTCACATCAAAGATCTGACAATGAAAATCAACACAGAAATAAGTTTACTAAAATCAATCATAAGGATGGACTTTGGGTAGTAGAAGAAAGCTTTAATAACAGTCTAAAACAGGTCTCAAGAATAACAATTGATTAGGCTTCCTCAGCATGGTTCTCAACAATAAGTAAAACAAATACATCCTTACAGTCTATAATCAATTGTTTCCTTGAGTTTCACTTCATGGAAAACCTGCAACCCCACAAAGGCTGGCAGTGATCCTCAGACCTCCCACAGATTTCTGTGGATGGTAACTTTAAACTGTTGTCTGTGCTGTATTAGTGTGGACTATTTCTAAGTCACCTGCTGAAGGAGAAGAGTCATCAGTTGTCAGCTCTCTTTGTGTGAAAAAATGGAAGAAGTATAGTTGAAGTTTATAGAGAGATCTTTGGGCCCATCCAGAGACCTAGTGTCAGCCCCCCAGGGTAAGGAGGTTAATGAGTTTTGAAAATTGACAGCTTTGCTGTCCATTCTACAGGACCACAACATGTAAGTTCCCATCACTGGTCCCTTACAAACTATACAAAACAAATACTAAGAATAATAAAAGGATGCACCAAAACCACCCCAATGGTACAACTTCACACAGAAACCAAAATCCTCCCCATAGAATATCATATGAAAATAATAGCTACACAGTAATATGCAAAGACCCTCAACCCTTCTCATCCTTTTCATTACACCATAGAAGAATGGCCAAATGAATGAAAAAAAATATACCAGCAGTATACTAAAACATTTACAAGTCTGCCACCTGTACTACACAATATATCCACACAAAAGTGCATTCATACTCAGATCACAAAACAAGCTCTTAAAGACCAACCACCAAACTCCCTCTCTCATCAAACCCCTCCAGAAAAATCCTTACAAAGAAAATAAAAAAAACACATTAACATTCATGCTTTCAGGTCATTATCCAGCACTAAGACAGTACCAGTACAGAACAGGCCTGGCAACTGAAACAAACTGCCCTAGGTGCATCCATCACACAGAGGAACACAAAACAACTTATCTTATACAGCCCCACTCTAGCTATACCCAGATCAAATATTTCTTACTTGAGTGAATTATGTGTTTGTTTCCAGTTACTTAGGTGCTGATTCTCCTACAACAGAAACCTGGGGCAACAGATTGACTGTTTGAATTAATTCTATTTTGTATGGAATTAGCTATCTCTGGTGTATAGTTGGAAATGTATTTTTTCCTGTGGTCTATAGGAAAGTCTTATTTGGTTGTTTTCTGCATGGCTACTATAATATCTCCTACTGCCTTGTCTATAGATAGAAATTTGGTTTTAGCAAAGGTCCCTAGATTCTTTCCTTTTTCTTCTACTGTATGTAAGCTTGTCATTTTCCTTTCTTAGAATTAGTGAAACTTTCTTACACTCTATTTTTCCTTCACATCCTATGGTGGCAATGATATATGCAAAATGACCAAGATTTTGCTATCTCTGGCAATTGGCACCATTTTTCCCATAACATCTATAAGCATGATAGATGTGCATTTCTGCATGCTATACAGCATCTTCCAATCATCCCACCAACATCATACACACTACCAATTCCCAAAAATACTACCACCACTACTGCCAAAGCCACAAAAATCTACGTTAACACCCCAAAATCAACAGCACATACAGTGAGACCTCTCATTAATGGACGTTAATTAGCTGCGTTTGCGGTGTTTTCGCTGTGTTTTCGGTGTTTTTGGTTCTGTTGTTTAGTGCGTGCAATCACTATGCCACCCAAAAACCACTCCAAATCAACGGATTATTCACATCAACGGACACCGTTACCCCCCTTTTAGTCCGTTAATGAGAGGTAGTACTGCATATGTAACGACAGCTGTTATCATTTAGGTACCTGTGAGTGTGGAAAGCTCCTGGTCCTGAAGTCGAAGTGGAATGGAGCACATGGGTCTGTTGATTCTTACAGAAGATGAAGATCGGTCAGACTCTTCCTTTTTTTCTTCTTGAGCCTCGAGCATCCACATGGCAGCACAGTCACATCTCCACGGGTTGCCTGAGCAAAACCCTTCCGTCATATTTCTTGGCTAAGGATCTGTTGCCATCCTATATATACAAGAAAGGATTTGTGCACAGTAACAGTCATTCTTAATGCAATCATGCTACTCCATCATGCAGTGATGTATAAAGAAACACTTGGTAACCTTCAAGGTTGAGCTCAACAAGAGATGACGGGAACTGATGGGGAGACAGCTCATGGAGGAGGTTATTACTCAAGTCAAGAGTCTGAAGTCTCATCATCTGGGAGAGAACATTACTCTTGATGGCTGTGTATACAGAGAGAGAACAAATGAATTAATCTAAATGTAAAGCATGTACTATTGCAAAAAACAAATGATATATCACAACATTGCAAATACTGACTATCTTTTGATGCTGAGTATTATATTATTGTTTTATATTTTATATAATTGGTTTATATATATTGCTTTATATGTTAGCTTTCTTATAATAAAGGTATTTCTCTCATAATTAAAATTGTATTAATGTAACAATTAGAACATACAGTATTTACAGAGTTCTGATATATCATGGGTCAGGTTTGGGTATCAGCAGTATATTGTGCATAACCAAAAGATTAGATATCTATATTTTTATTCTATGTTGTCCTGTGAGTTTTCAAAATATTTGTAATATATATATATATATATATATATATATATATATATATATGTAACTTTTCAACCACAAATCACTTTTAATTCCATGACATCGCAGTTGAGATTGAGAGCAGCTCTAAGGAGGCATATGTTGGAAATTGAAATGTGGTCGAAGCAAGGAATCGAACTCAGCTCACCTGTGACAAAGTGGCAGTGACTTAGCCCAATACACTATCAAGAGGAACATAAGTTATGCACAACTTTCTTATATTTGTATGCTCGAGTTACATACACATACACGAAATATTGCGTTCAACCGACCTCCGCCATGAGAGTATAATTGTTAGTATGTGCACGTGGGAAAGTTTATCTTAAATTTTGGTGGAAGTAGGAAGTGGTGATGGGGGGGTGTCACTGAGAATATAGCCCTCAGGGCAGCACTTTGGCATGTAAGGGCTCTGCTCCTAAGACAAGAAAGAATTGCACTGATATGCCTATTTGATGAATCAGTGGGGGTAAACTAGCTCCATCTCTTGGGCCTTGCTATAGAAGAGCCTTGTTGCACTGCCTATGATCCAAGTAGAGTGATGGGTAACAAGACAACCCTTTATTCCTGATGTGCTAAGATGAAAGGTTATGGCTGAATGGGTTTTATTTATGATGTGGGTGGGTGCTTTGATCTGGTTGGGGGATGGGGGAGTGGCTATGTATTGAAGCAGTGGAGTACACCAGATTCAGGCTTCAGGCCATCCTGTTAAGGTGTTGTCTTGCTGCACTGTATTGCTGCTGACCTGAGTAGTGTGGCAGGGGATGGAGATGACCTTTCATTTACATGGAGCTAAGATGAGAGGGACAATAAATGGGATCTTGACTGGATATAGGATATGTGTATGCTTTGAATCTGTCACCCCTATTATAAGGAGGAAAGAGCTTTTTCACTATATGTACATAAGTACAATCAATAAATCATCTGTAACCTCAAGTTTCACTAAGTGGAAAACCCACAGCCACACAGTGGCTGGCAACAATCCTTGAAACCTCCATCAAATCTTTCTGGGAAGAAACTTCAGAAAGTTGTTTGTGTTGTATCAGTGTAGGACTGTTTCTTTGTCAACAGATTAAAGTGCTAGGAAGAGTAAAGCAGCTGAGAGTTGTCAGCTATCTATGTGTGAAAAATAATGAAATTACAATTTAAGTTAATAAAGTAAGATCTTGGGCTCAGTCCAAAGACTGAGTGCCAAACTTTTAGGGCTGCATCACCTGAGGGAGATGAGGGGGTTAACAAGTTTTGAAAATGAGTACCTTTGCTGTCCATATTCAGAACCACCACATACCATCACTGGTTCCTGCATAAGTACACATGAATGGGGCTGTGGGTTTTCCACTTAGTGAAACTTGAGGCAACAACTGATTAATTGATTCCACATATACACAATAGGATTATTGTTCATCATTTCAGTGAACACCAATAACCTCTCAGCTGCAAGTAGACACATTGATCTTTCAGTAATCTACCCTTTACTCCCAACTTTTAGAAATTATGAACTGATATTCCAACTTGGACCCAAAGATCTGGTTATGTATAAGTAAAATATGGGACTTACATTTTATGCTATTATGGGAGAGGTCGAGTTGGACAAGCCTTCTCAGGAAACTCCCACCAAACTGCTCTGGAAAAGTTGTTAGCCCATTATGATCAAGGTCGAGCTTAATGTATGATGCACCTGGCACATCGACGTTGGCTGAAGATAGGTTCAACCACAAATTTGATATTTCATCTGCTGGTTTCATCTGAAAATATATGATTTAATGAAATAAAGTTATATACATATTCTGTCTCATTTTCAATGCAAGAAATTTTAAGGAAAGGGTAAGGATGTCTTTTAGACATTAATGGATTTGGAAAAGGCATATGACAAGGATGAGAGAGAGGCATTATGGGGATATGTTATGGATGTATGGGATAGAGACAAGTCTACTGAGGGCAGTCAAAAGATTTTACATGAGCTTGTGTGAAGGTAGGGAATGTAGAGAGTGCGTGTACGAATGCATTCGAGTGTTTATTTACCTAGTTGTAAATACACACTCGAACGCATTTGTACACGCACTCTCTACATTCCCTACCTGTGTGTATATGTGTGCGTTTGTTCACCTAGTTACATTTCCCTATTCAATGTTACAGGACTGTCTTTTTTCTATACTTTTTTCAAAATTCATCTCAAACCTCCATCAAGGTCTTCATACTCCATCATCTGGTCTCCACCCCTACCCCCGCAGCTGAATAAAATCCCTCTTGACAAAGGATACAATGACCATGCAAGTCGACTTCTGCCTCACCTTGCCGAGTTGGTTGAACGAAAGAGCCAAGTGACGAAGGCGCGGAAGCAGCGTGACCAAGGTCGACGCCGGAGGAACCTCCTGCAGAAGGTTATGTCGGAGATCCAGCGACTGCAGGCGACTGAGGTTGGCCAGAGCGGTGGGGAACCTGACGAGGTAGTTGTATGCAAAGCTCACGCGAGTTAAGGAGTGCGCTAGCCTACCGAAAGCGTCGGGGTCGACCTGCAATACAAAGAAATGGTAGAAATGCATACGCGCTATATTCAGGAACTATGGTCTTGTACTGCATGCTGTACAGTCACAGTAAAGGGAAAGCTGAATATATAATTGTAATACTGTGGTTACAGGCCATGTTGTACTTGGAACTGAGAAAATTCCGAAAGTAGTATGTAATTCACATGCATTTTTTTTCTGTAATCTACTGCTGAGTGTATATAAGATTATTGTGAGGCACTGTATTTAATCAACTACATGGCGATTTTTACTGAGAGCCTCATTTCCCCGTTGCTAGTCTTCAAATCCCATCAACAATTTCACCTCTATCTTAAGGCGCAGCCCCGAGAGGCTGGCACTCACTCTCCGGCCCGGATCCTCGATCTATTAGTTCCAAGTATCGTTCCTCCAGTTTTTCGCCATGGGAGCGGTAACAACCGGTGATTGCTCCTCTCCTCTTCCTTCTACAAACTAGTGACATAGAAACAGATCCACAGTAATACCAAATAAACAATTGTCTAAAGTTTCTCCCTGAACTACGGAATGATTTTTTACAAAGGATTATAAAGGCGGAGCATGCCGACAGGAGACCTTTTGGTCCATACCTAGGTCGGATGCGAAAAAATCAAAACAATAATAAATGAATAGATAAAAACTATAATAATGCAAATAGATAAAATACATAAATAAATGCATATAGTTAAATAATAAACAAACAGGTAAATGGTAAATAATAATAAATTTACATATAACTAATAATAAATGAGAATCAAACAGGCAAATGATAACAAAACAAAAACAAATAATATAAAATAGATTATAATCATTACAGCATCTTGCTTAGGTGTTTATCTAAATGATTCTAGGGATCACTGATGAACGCTGTGGGGTTGTAGTTATCCGATCATTTAAACTCAAGGCAACGGCTCCCAGTAGTAATAGTAGTAGCAGTCGTAGTACTATTTAGTAAGAGAAGGTCTGCTCACTAAACAATTTTTCACTTCAGTTGGCGTATGTCGTCATATGGAAGCTCAGGTCTACCGGCCAAGCAACTCTGTTGAGCCCATTGTCCAACGAAAGGCTTCGATTAATTATCAGACCAAGTTAGCAAAGGCGCTCACAGCCAGGTCCTATTTGAAAATTATTTATATTTTGCAACTACAAATCGTTTTATATTGAAAAAGAAAAAGTTTAACTTTTGTAGGATGGGTATGAACATATAGGGAGTCAATTTTTATTTTGTTTAACATTATTGATAAAACTATCTTAAGGAAAAATATTTCAACACGATGTGGTATCCGTGTGGCTTCCCTTGCATTTGAGGGAGTAATTTCGTTCTAAAGTAAACAAGAACGACCTCAATATGTCCCAACGTTACAGGAACGTACTGAACATATCTAACATTCCATTTTTTCCACATTCTGAAGGCATCAGCATAGAATTAATAGAGCAAGCATGCATGGGCACATACGTGCAATTTGAAGGACACAACAAGCCCTGCATCCTTTCCTGCATCCTACATTTATGTACATACATTTACGTAAATGCATATAGATCGGTCTATATATGAGTTCCGTGATCCAAGGCCATAGTGAATCGCACACGCATCCACGTAGGCACGCCCACGCGTGCGCGAGCACACACCCACCCACCCACACACACACACACACACACACACACACACACACACACACACACACACACAAGAAAGACAGTTATAGAAGGGACCTGAAAAAGAACAGCTTTCCCCACAGAGTAATAGACATCTGGAACAAGTTGGACGAAAAAGTGGTGTGTGCAAAAACAATTCATGAATTCAAAAACAGTTTAGATAAAATGAGATATGAAGACGGGACACCACGAGCATAGCTCCCTTTCCCGTAAAATACAACTAGGTAAATACACACACATGCAAACAAACAAATGCTGAAGCGGTCAGAATCATTATGATTCTGGTTTGCGCTCGGATAATCTTGCCCACGTGCCCTGGACACCATCGCACTGTACACTACAGTACTCGTCTATGCGTAGGGTGTGTCCATCGCTAGAGGGTGTGGCGGTTACCCAGTTACTGATCCTTGAATACTGAACACGTGCAATAAGCACAGACATGTCCATGGGAGTCTGCAGCCTCGGTACTCTAATTGCTGCTCTTTGTACTACGACCTCGTTCCTCTTTGTACCGCGACGTTCGCTAAAACCATCGTTTTCCCAACGTTCGCTCTGATGGCGGCACACTAGGCTAGAATGCTACTTGCTTTTTCTGTTTCGCTTGAGAAAACACTATTTCGGTTACAATGATCTAGACATTTCAACATCTCAACAATGTATCTAACATTCGTATAGGTTTAACTTTTCTAATTCGTCATTCAACTTCTCGCTATATGACTCAAAAGTAATTTAACTTTTCGGAAATCTGAAAAACAAAAGATTGTAACCGTGGTCGTTTCTACTTGGAGTAGCTAAAGCAAGTAACATGCTAGCGAAAAACGCTTAGTGTGCCGCCATTTTTATATGGCTTTCCTTTTGGAGCGGACCCCGGTCTCTAGCAAGGGGTCTCGATCGATCAAGACGTCTTTCAGACCGTAGTCCAACTCCCCACGATAGCCTGCCCTTAGCCAGAAGAAAATATATAAAGCAGACCACCGTACCGAGGGGATCGGTAACGGTATTGCCTGCGGCTTTTGCTCAAGGGGAGCACAGCAGCAATTGTTCCCAGCAATAAACATCGCAGAAGTCGATCCTGTGTTATTAGTGGTCAAAGGTTTCTTTCAGCCCCAGTGACGTTCTTTATATATTTTGTTCTTGTTGTCGCTGAAAGAGATAATGTGGTCTCTCCCTCTCGCAAGAATACAATCATCTGGTAACAGGAAATATCACTGGGTTGAAGGGTGTGTAGTGTCTCATGGCGTAAAAGCACCGACACAGAAAGATCCGGATTGATGGAGATGACTTGGCACTGGGAGATTCAATCTCGACTCATGACCCAGAGGGAAAGACACTCAGTTCGATAAAACGACAGAAATAAATACTGACAAGCGCAGGGTGACCAGAATTCTCAAGTAGGAATATGCCAGATAGAAGCTGAAATTCTGCTAGAATGGCAAAATAATTCTAAATATTTTGACCCTCTTAGTACGTTCGGTTTCTGTTATACTTTTTGATGGATATGGTACTATTTCTAAGGAAAATATGCTACATTTAGTGATTATGTTAAACCTGGTCGCCCTGCCACTCAATGTGGGGGAAAATGTGGACAAAATACACGAAAACTGCAGAGAATTGAATTACACCAACAAAAGTTAGGAACAATCGACAACATCTCGATTAATCGATATACCCTCAACACCTTCAACCACAGTGACGCCCTCCACGGACCGAGACCCCTAATTAACTCATGACGACCTTACCTGTGACAAGTTCGATTGGACGACGGCCAGGGTCTCCAAGTCACCCGGAACCTTCAGGAGGAGCTCCCGACTGAGGCGAGGCACTTCGCAGCCATGGAGGTACAGTTCGTGGATCGTGGCAGCGTCTTCTCGATTGTTGTCAGACGAACTCTGGTTCGTAGC
>NC_134787.1:3148119-3150619 GCF_046742065.1 Oratosquilla oratoria | reverse complement strand
ATATTTTTTTCGAGATTTTCTATCAAAACACACTGCAATCTAAAGAAAGTTATCATAGAAATACTTGATGTGTAGAGATATTTTCATTTCCTGATATGCTATTCCCGTCATTACGAATCAAAATGCATGGAACCTATTCTTCAAATCTAAGGGAATCAGAATTGGATTCGAACCTGACTTTAGGCACGACTTCAGACCACCGGGGTAAGCGCTTTCATCCCAGCTCGGTTCTGCACCTGTAGCGATCTTGCTACCTTCGGACTCTACTGAGGCATCTTTGTAAGTGCATTGGTAGTAAAGTAATGGTCCATTTGTGAAGGCGCGACATCGCACTAGGAATAGTCGTAACCCCAGTTGCATTTATGCATCTCAGGTATAGCATGTGTTACGATCACAGCAAGTTTCCTGTGAGTCCTCTGGAGCATATGTGGGTCGTGTCTAGTTGGGCTTGCAAACCAGCAAGCAGGGACTATCATTTGTCCACGATGTTATACTGTGGACGTTCTGAGATATTTCTTGGTTCTGTTATTTTCATTTATCTTATTTATTTATCTATTATTATTATCATTATTATTATTATTATTATTATTATTATTATTATTATTATTATTGTTGTTATTATTATTATTATTATTATTATCATTATTATTATTATTATTATTTGCTGCATCAAAAACGTAATTTAGATATACACATTCTCGTGTAAAAGAGCTTATCTAGACTAATTTCTCGTTTCCTTCAATGTCTATTTGGTTTGGGATTCAGATGATGGTGACTGGCCAGATCTGTCGACTTTGATCCTGAAGAAGGGACAAGATGAACGTGACATGGAAAATGTTTTGTACCGGTTGTGTTTGCCAGAGGACTTTGAGTGCAGGTTCAAGAGTTCGAGTGGAAGGAGGCTCCCTTACCCTCACCGATGGCGGGTAGCTACCAACTCCGTTTGCAGAGTGAAGCAGATGTTCGGGAGCCTCCGTAACGCAGTCAGCCTCTTCGAAAAGACGGTTGCACATGCGGTTTCCGAATTCATATCCGTAGAACCACCTGGAAGGCATTTGGTACCTGATTCTGTGATTCCCTCGGTGCACAAGCTGCTTACTGTGACTCAATTCTCTTGCTCTGTGATTTTTTTTAACACTTTTTGATCCAGGGTACTGGCAGAGGAGTGCTTCCTTCGAATGCAAGTACAGTGTGCACTACACAGCGACTGGCACGTACAGTACGTCATGTGTCTTTTGAGAACTCTCCGTCATCCAAAACAAATCAGACGCCCAGTCCCTGTTCTCGAGTGAGCCTATTCTTCCCATGGTAACGGAGGAATTTACCAGAAAACAATGATCCAATCCATCATGGAATCGTGACAGCAAGTAATGTAGCATGAAAATAATGGAACTGGAAGGCACTTTGGCGTCGATGTGGTCTCATCCAGATTACTGTGACTTTTGTATCTTTCTTATGATCGTCGACATTAATCCTTTGGTGAAGTGAGAATTCTTCCTGAGGAATAACATAGCATGGTTGAGTAATTGTATTCAATAACGACACTCGCAAACGGGTTAATCGAGATCGGTTTTAAAACATTTGGGAAGGGGAGAACGCTGGTTTAGGAGTTTATTTAAGTGGTTCTCAAAACCTCGAACTGTATCATGTGCGGTCGACAAAATTGTTTCCACCTACTCCTCGATTACCCTGGGGGTTCTTCGCCATCCGGTTTGTATTCAGCGTGGACTTATTCCTAATGATAATGCCGTACAGTCTTTTTTAAGAGAAATACATTAAATATATTTTAGATTTTCAAATGTCTTCCTGGTCGTTTGCATTGGCCTTTCGCTGCAACCTATTTAAATTTGTTATTGCCATCGACGAAATCCCCCACATGATGCGGATGAGCTTATTACAAGTATGCACACAGTTTGTTTATTGACCGTTAGAGTTCTAAGTTAAAAGTGTATCTAGTCCTACAATCATGTTCATTTCCTCCATGGCAGAAGTCAAATATTCAAGTAGCTTTATCATCATCGTCATCATCATCATCGTTGTCGTCATTGTCGCCGTCGTCGTCGTCGTCGTCGTCAGGAACAGCACCAAGTATATTGTTAGGATTTATGCCATCGAAGACTGCAATATCATGGCTATTATTTGGATTGTTACTGTAACAGTTTTTACTACCAAACTTCTACTACTTCTACCATCACCTCTGCTGCTGCTACTACTACTGCTACTAGCATTACCATCATATCTACTATCATTGTTACTACTAACATTCAATTAAACCTGCTCTCCTCCTCCTCCTACTACTACTACTTCTGTTTTTATTTCTATTACTATTCCCACTGCTGCTGCTGTTGTCGTTGATTCTGACACTTATCTGATTCCTACAACAAAAAGTGCAATAAACAAGTTGGGTGGCAGAATCTTCTTACCTGCGGGCCCTCGTGAGTCCGCTGAGGGGCAGCAAAAAGGTGCTTCTCAGCGGAATGACCGACCGACAGATAGAGCG
>NC_134787.1:3088119-3143119 GCF_046742065.1 Oratosquilla oratoria | reverse complement strand
TCGGACATCACGAGTGTCGTCTCGTAATATCCTGGGACAACAGGGGAGAGGCACTTGCCAAGAACTCTCCAGCGATGGAAGTACTGCCTCTGCCAGAGTCCACTACGGGTGGTATGATGGGGTTCCTTGTGAGCCGGATGCGTGCGTTGCGCGCCTCACGTGAAGGTCGACTTGGCCACTCACTCACACGCAATTCTCGACCCTATGCGTGTCTTCAATTTTATAAATGTTTCTGCCGTGGGTTGTCAGACCCGTCAATTAGCAGACAATTAATATCCTTTCGGTGGTTTTCTTTGGAGTTGAGTGGTACCAAGCACATCGAGTGTCCTCCATTATGAGCGCGCGTTGAAACACGAAAAAATAGTCCAAGTTGCATTTTCTCTGTTTAACTTTACGTTCCATGTGTATTATACTTGTCTCAAGACTTGTCTCACAAATGTGACAAAAAATTCTCCTACTTCTATTTAGAAGAATGAATTTATTTGAAGTGTGTGTGTGTTTTGTCTGGCAAAGAGTATAACTAACTACATAGAAACAACAAAAACTTCAAACAATGTAACACCACACATCTCGCACGTACACACGGATAAACATCCGGAAATTAAATACAAAACATTAGGAACGCGCGCTACATACAGCAGACGCTCTAGATTATACAAGGAGGTCCTGTTTAACGAAACGCTCCCAAAAGGGACGATATTTGTACACAGAATCCTGAACAGGAGAGAGTTCATACGATCACCAAGACGGAAGCGCTTACGACACGTGACCTTGCCCGCAACGAAGGCGTCGGGCAAGGCCAAATCAGCGCCGCTTTCGTCGTAGAACCTACTGCTTCCCTATCAGCTTAACATATTAATGGTCGAGCAAACACGTCGCAAAAAATTGTGTTGCAAAAGCAGTTTGAATGACCTCCATGAAAACTGAGATAAGTATTCAGGGTATCAAACCTGGAAATTCATTAAAATCTCCGTCATCAAAAACGTTTGACAATTTAAATCTATTTGAAAAAAAATCACAATAATGTCGACATAACAACTTGCCATACTTTGCCAGACGTACGATGCTACTCAACTGGCCCTATTAGTAAACTTCCTATAGGTGGGCTAACTACTAATTATGAACATTAAAAAGAAAATAACAAGACCAAAAACCTAATAATAACAATAACTTTTAAAACGCTGTGGCGCATTATCTCTCCTTAATGTCGCCAGATGATTTTATTCAACAGACGTTGAGGCTCCATTCTGAATGAGATCTGATGCAATCGAGACCACTGCTTAGGTTAATCATATTAAAAGAAATCGTCTCGTGTCACCTATAGTCTAGTCGATCACGATCATTCAAGAGCAAATTTATTGAAAAAATGCTTCACTTCCGTTACAAGAATTTTCATTTCGTCTTAGGCACGCATAAAATCACTTGTTCTCGTATTCTGGCCCCCGTCAGACTATTTTATTCAGTGTCACGTGACTTTATGGTAACGATGGTGCAATACCCTATCTCGATTAACTTCTTTCGTACCAAGTGGGCACTCATTTCTTTATTCTGGCTGTCGTCAGGCAGTTGTATTACGACGTCCTTCGGTTGCAAAGCCGTTACACAACTCCAGGTGAAGTCGTGGCGTCTTGTGTAAACAAACATGACTGAGTGTTCGAGGTGAAAGTTAATCTATTCTTATCATCTCTATACAAAATATGAAATAAAAACGCCACCTGTACTCTTTGTTAAGGTGGATTAAGCCACCGAGGTGAGGTACAGAGGCTGCATCGTCTCCCCAAGGGATAGGTAGGTCCTGCAGAGGAACGTTCCGGCTGAGCTATACATGCGTCGTGTCGTCTTTGTTGACTGTTCGCGCGATCAAGACAATTCAGCCTTGATAGCGAGTTCGTTATCTTTATTCATTGATTTATTGTTTATTTTAGTTTCTAGTTTCGTTTTTATTATGTTATCTCTTAATTTGTTTATTCACCAATTCATTTATTTCGCTACGGCCAACCAATTCCATTTACCTGTAAATTACTCTACGGTGCTGAAGGAACTAAATGATTGATTTTTTTTTTAATATATCCACTCCAGGGTAGTGCCCTGTGCTGAGATTAATCAATACATTTAAACCCAATGGGTACTCTAATCATCTTATTCTGGCGAACCACAGACACTTCTACTTAGTTTAGAGAGGCCTTTCGGTAAGCTTACAAGATTAAAAAAGGGTATCCCGATTTATCCACTAACTTTTATGACTTTAGTCAGCCTAACGCTAGGCGATTCTATCCAGCCTGGGAAAACCATCGGGAAGTGTTAAGCTGTTACTGTGGGCAAAGGGTTCTGAAGTAGGACACTGGGAACCACCCTGCTGAGGAACAACGCCGTCCCATGATGGTGCAGCAAAATAGGGCCGTGGCGGGTAATCTTCGACGGCACCCAGGACATCTTATTACGTCACCTCAAATTCATCTATTCATTTAGTTAATTTTTTATTTTAGACAAGAATTTAATTGGAGATGACCTATATTAGTGAGTTTGCCCTTTTTTTCCCTAATGACTTTAACAAAATTGTAATGCACAACTTGCGTCTTTGGCGCAACCCCCACCCTTCCTGTACTTCAGTTCTTAGGCCAGGTCAATAGCACCATCTTCCACACTTTCAAGTTGAACTGAGGGACGTGATTTTTGGATAAGAAAGCCAAACTCCCACCTGCAAGTGCTTATTTCTGCCGCTCATGACGCAATGCCCAGTAATTTTAAAATCACCGAACAAGTAATTAGTTATGTTTTAATTTGGGCTGGAGTGTCGGTGGAATCAGGTGCGGGAAAGAGAACCAGGGAAGAGGAAGGCCTGGCCACTGCCCTATCGTGGGACACGACCGAAAACTACGTTCGTTCTACTTCAGATTTTTCTTTTCTTTTCTTTTTCTTTTTCTGGTCACAGCAGAGGGCGGGAAGTTCTTCACTGGGACAACATATGGCGGGACCACATTATGCGACCCCACGTCTTTCGCCGCCCGAAAACCGCGCGGTTCGTACGAAGGCCCCGTAGTCACGAACGACATCGTGCGCCCGATGTCATGGTGGCAGGAGATGCCAATGCACGATGACGTCCGATTCTTGTTCGTAGTAGGTGCAAAGAAATAAATCGCAACTTACCGAAACCAGTAGTTCTTAACGGTTCTCTACCACCTCTCCACCAAAGCCCCTTTAGTGGTTAGCCTTCGTTCCCAAATCCACTCCCGCTCCCAGCTTAGCCCTTGTACCCATGCCCTATACATCTAGCACCACCCCCTACGAAGCAGTTGCGTAGCATCCATTCGATTACTGTAGACTAATGTCCATAAAAAACCTGATCAACTTTTTACCTCTACGCCCATCTCCTTTGTTTTATTCTTCTTAAATATCCGACAAAGAACACTGATGGGTCGTCGACAGTCATGCTGGCATTTCTTTTGTGAAGACATCTTATTACGTCATCGATTCTGAAAGGGGCTATCACATTGGGCTATTTTCCTTCCTCTAACTTCCATTTGAGTACCTACAATATGACTTCGCTCACAGAAATCTAGATTTCTCTAATAACGTTTCAGCAGAATGTCTAACATTCGTACAAGTTTACATTATCAGTTCATTATTCAGCTTTGTTATGTATAACGGAAAGATGATTTGATATTTGGAGATTAGAAAATTAGAATATTGTAACCCAAGTCGTTGTTAATCAAATGAACTCTCAACTGTCGGCGATCGCTAGTGAAACCCGTAGAAACCCAGTGTGATAGCCCTTTTAAATGGTTCCTTCTTGTTGGATATGTTCCTATGTCAAGGTTGTTCCTTTATGTAAGTGAACAAAATTTCCCGAAATCCTACGAAGTAGAATTTGTATGAGATCCATCGTTTCCAAGCTGTGTCATATGCTTTTTCCAAATCGAAAAATACATTACAGACGTGTCGTTTGTTGGCAAATGCAATGCGGATCGTCGTTTCTGTTTGCACGAGGATGGCTGTTGTGGTGCGGCCGGTTGGGAGGTTTATCTGAAGGGGCGATTTGAGGGAATGGCGTTCCAGTTGCCAGGAAAGTCGGAATGAGATATCTAGGAGTTTGCAGAGGTAGTTTGTGAGGGCAAATGGGTTGTAGCTGTTTGGAGAGGATTTGTCTTTTCTCGGTTTAGGGAAAGGATCACTAAAGTCTGTGGCTTACCGACGCTTTTATCCTTGTGGGCAATATCGTGCCGTATGGGGTAAAGAAATAACGATGGCTCATCTCCAGGCGGCTAGACAGGGTGCCCTCCGTTGATGAGGTTTATTGTAAAATATGTCGCGGGTGGGTGCAGGTATCGTGCCATGTCATGGTGTATATTATCTGGACCTGGAGCAGTTGGCTCACAGTGGGCGAGAGAGGTGTGGTGTTGCTACTGTGATTCAAGACAGTCTTTTCAGATATGAATCTGGGTCCGTGGTTTAGTGTATTTGCTATTGCTTGTGTCACATGGGGAGGTGAAGGTATGGTTTGACCATTGATTTTGGAAAACAGCTGGGGAGTATTTGGGTTTACACACACAAACAACACACACACACACACACACACACACACACACACACACACACATATATATATATATATATATATATATATATATATATATATATATATATATATATAAAAGTATGTGTGGACTTTTCCACATTTTGGATGTAGTAGTTTGGGAGGTTATACTGATATACTGTATAGGTTTGCCATGAGTTTCAGCGACTTTGGCGCATTATTTGGCCTCTCTCTCTCTCTCTCTCTCTCTCTCTCTCTCTCTCTCTATATATATATATATATATATATATATATATATATATATATATATATATATATATATATATATATATATTTTTTTTTTTTTTTTTTTTTTTTTTTTTTTTTTTTTTAAGTATGTTGTTTTCCAAAGTTCGGAACTTTTGAATTCTGCGGAAAGTCATCGTCTTTGCTCCTTTGCTCTACGGGCTGTGGCGCAATCTGATTCCACCGAGGGTGTGTGTGTCATGATGCAGATGGTGAGGTTTTAGGGGTTGATGGGAGTGCCCATGATGCTATGTGGTTTGTAAGACAAGGCGATTGTTGATTGGTGGACAGTCGTCAACTGTTCCACTTACGTATGATGATGATGTAAGGAAAAATGGGACGCGGGCACTATGATGTATGTCTGTTATAACTATTCATAATCTAAAGGGGCTGGCATTCATACAGATGGGCCAATTGATGTTTAGATCATTGTTTGGAGGTGAAAGGCTGAAGGCAGGTCTGTGTTGCATAGTGATAAGGTGTGGGTTGATACTAGAAAGGATATTAATTTGCCTCGTGACATTGGGTCTTCCCAAAGTGGATGATGTCTTGCATTGAAGTCTCCAAGGAGAAGATAAGGCGAGATCGGTGGGTAGGCGGTTCTGATAGTATTTCCGAAGTGATATTTGCTGATTGGAAAAATGTGGAAAACAGGTGATTATTGGGCGAAGTGAGGTAAAGTTTGTCCGCAGTGACTTGGAGATGAGATGCTTGGGCAGACGAGGATTCCTGTAACTCCACGTTTGGCTTGGGTAGGGATAGGGGGGAGGGTTATGTGGTAAAGCCTTTTAGGTGAGGTGTTTATATGTGCCTAGTTGTTTCTTGTAAACACATAAAAACTGTCCCATTCCCATCAAATGGGAAGTGAAAAACCTCTGGTAGGGCAAACCCGGTCAGTTGCGGCAAGCCGCTTTTTTTTTTTTTTTTTTTTTTTATTCTTTTTTTTTTTAACCCGATATTTGGGTTTCATATATTCCAGTCGTGTCTACTGGGACGATTGGGAGGTCTAGTAGGCATGAGCAGAGTTTGGTGTTGATGTATGTGGTTGGTAGTCTGGTAAGGTGAATTTCTGCCAGCACCTCCAAGGTGATCTTTGTTGCATTTTGCACGTGGCAGGGTTAGAGCATAGAGTGCCAGGCGCAAGAGTTCTGCAGTGTGCACACACGACTTTAACATCATTGTTCTCTAGTATATCAACAGCGACGGCGGTTAAAACAGAGTCATGGACATGGTTAGTATTTCTTGATTTCATTCCTTATGTGACCTACGATGAGATAAGTTAGAAGTTAGAGTTGACTGAAGATCAATATCAATGTGGTATTCTTAACTCGATATACTCTTCTTATTTTTGATAGCCTTACTATTCTTTCCATTATCTTTCTGTGTGGGATCGTGATAGTGGAATATGGACTACTTGCATATGATGTTGAATGTTGCATGTAACCTTTGAATTTGGGTGTCTGCCAATGTTACTGAGGGCTTGACTTTCTCATATTGAGACTTTTTATTCTAGTTCTACTGTCAGGGTTCTTCCTTAACTTGTCTTTTATTTATATCATTTTTTAATTGTTCAGTTTTAGTGGATTTTAGGGCCAAGAGTTTTTGTTAGCCTCGAGTCCATTTCGTCTCAGTATGGGTCAAATTGGTGGCAGGTAGGACTGGGCAGGCCCAGGAATCCAACGTCGCTTTCGCTTAGTGCGGTCAAGGTTACATCCATCGTTTGTGGTACTTGTGTTTCTTGATAACGTTGCCCACCCCCCGTCGTGTGGGGATGGCGGGAAGATGTTATGGTGTTACCATTTTATAATAGATTCTCAAATTTGGGGGCGAGGGGGGCCTCTTTGCTCCCTTCACACGAGGTGTTGCGGTGCAGAGCGGGAGTGGAGGAAAGGGACTTTGATATTGGAAGAACCGTTGCTATCCTGTTGTTCTTTGGATGTTGTTGTTATCATTATTACTATAATTATTATTTCTATCATTATCATTGTTGTTACTATCATCATCCATACCCTATTTGGGTGACCTCGATCGAAGTGGCTCTTGTTCTAGGTTGGATAAGGGGACCATGTTTGAGGCACCTTTTTTAGCCTCCACATATGGGGTGAGCAGGGTGGATCCTAAAGAGGGCTGCTCAGGCGTATAAGCTACCGAACTGTTGTGTCCTTTGTCCCACTAGAGAGTGACCACTGGGCTTCCATTGCCACCCATGTGTTGCTGCTAAGAGTTTCCAAAAATCGCCTCCCCCTCGTTTCACCACCACGCGCCATTGCCGTAGGAATATTTCCATGTCACGTGAAAGAATAAAAATATCATTAAATTTGAACAAGAGATTAATTTAATAGTGACTGAACAAACTTTCAGTCTCAGTCACTGGCTCACTCTTGGCATCTCCCAGATGGAAATGGGACACGAGAAGTACACTTGGAGGTTGCAGGATGGAGTGATTGGTCTTCCTTTTCCAGAAGCCCTACGGCAGAGAGCGCATGGGCAGTGCACGGGTAGCTGGGGAAGTAAACAGTCTATGGTGACTGTGAAGGTACGATCTCCAGACCACGTTTTCACGAGGCAGGCACGAAACCGACCGTACCACGCACGCAGTGATATTTCATGTATTAACAGCCGACCAGACTTGTTAACACACACACACACACAGATATATATATATATATATATATATATATATATATATATATATATATATATATATATATATATATATATATCCCTAGATTATATTCAGTATATCGAACCTATAAACATATTAAAACTTAAGCCCAATTTGTTTTCAACAAATGAAAAGGTCTCAATTTAAATAGTAGTGCACTACAATGTTGTTACTTGCCAAACACACCCCTAGATCCACGATGCCACTTTCCTAGCGTTAGTAGAATTCCCATGGGTGGGCTGCAGCTAATTACATAGGCAAAAGCTAACTAACCGTATTTGAAAATAGCGTGCTTAGGCAACCGATATAACACAAGGCCAAAATGTAGCAAATAAATAAAATTACTGAGCCCTTTCAACCTTGTGAACCTCTCTACAGATTTTGATTTGACCAACACTTTATGATTTTGTTCATCTGAGGGTCGAACTCGGGACAAAGAAGGGGATGTCTCGCTCGAGGGTGCCCCCCTCCCCCCACACACACACCGACTCGGTGGCACTGTTGGTAGAGCGCTGAACTGGGGAGTAGAAGTGCTCCTAGTACCCAGTTCGAATCCTGCCCAGGGCCGAAATTATTTCAGTATCGCTGTGCCTCGGGTCGTTACTCTGACTCTCGTGGGCGGGGAGTTGGGTGTGTGTGTGTGCGTGTAAGGTCATAGCATTACCCATAAATCGGTCATACGAGCTCTGAGCTCTCTTCCGGGAGGGAAATAGCTGTCGATCATGAGTCCAACACGTGATCCAAAGACCAAGGTGAAACACACACACACACACACACACACACGGTGGCGCGGTTGGTAGAGTCTCAGTCTGTCAGCTAGGGGGTGACGGCGGTATCTGGTTCGAATCCTGCCCAGGGCTGAAATTATTTCAGTATCGCTGCGCTTCGAGTCGTTACTCCGACTCTCGTGGGCGGGGAGTTGGGTGTGTGTGTGCGTGTAAGGTCATAGCATTACCCATAGATCGGTCATACAAGCTCTGAGCTCTCTTCCGGGAGGGAAATAGCTGTCGATCACGAGTCCAACACGTGATCCAAAGACCAAGGTGAAACACACACACACACACACGCAGGCACGCACAAGTTGAATAGAATAGTTCGATGGTGGCCAAAACAACATATGTAAAGTGAGCCCCCCAGGACCTGTTTCAAACTGTTTGAGAAGTGACTCCTCACACTAGTAAATTGGTCGCTTTGATATTTCATACAAACCCATTCTACTTTGCAAACGCGCAAACTGACCCTAAGGACAGACAGACAACACTCAAAACTGAGTAGGTGAAGAGTGACAGAACCCCACGAGCTTAGCTCCTTTCCTGTACATTACATGTAGGCAAATATATGCAAGGAAAGCGTAAATCTAAAAGAAGCATTGACAGGAATGCGAGCACGACAACCGCGAGACAAACAAAAACATTTAGTTGGGCGGTTGTGTTTGCGGCCGAGATTTTTGTGTTTCGTGGTTAACAAGCTGTCCACTGCTAAGTTATTTTCATTTTTTAAATGGTCACCCAGTGTCTGTGCCACTGTGGACACCCGAACCTGGCTCGTGTTAATATAGAAAATATGCAGACATAGAACTGCTGACATGAATAAATTTGATCTATCATTTTACTATAATTCTTTTACAAAAATCATTTTCTATATGCAAGAACTGTAGTATATAATAATATACAGCATTATCAACAAGACAGTATATATATATATATATATATATATATATATATATATATATATATATATATATATCTTTATGTTTGAAACGTAAAGTTTACAATCAATGCACTCTGCCAGCAATAATCTACGGGAGTGCGATGGAAACAAAACTAAGGACTACACAGAGGAGATTGAAAAGATCAAAGATGGGAATAACGCTGACAGACCGAAAGAGAGCAAGTTGGGTGAGAGAACAAACTATAGTGAAAGATATTGTGGAGGTGGTAAAAGAGAGGAAGTGGAATTGGGCAGCAAGTTAGTGCGAACGACTGATGAGCGATGGAGCAAGTGTGTTACTGAGTGGACGCTGCGAGATAGGAAGCGTGGAAGAGGGAGACCAGACAGAAGGTGGAGAGACGAGATTGAGAAGTTTGCAGGAGTGACGTGGCAGAGGTTGGCGCGGTCGTGTGAATCATGGAATGCTATGAAGGAGGCCTTTGTTCAGCAGTGGACTCAGGATGGCTGATTTGACCGATTGATATATATGTGTATATATATATATATATATATATATATATATATATATATATACATATATATATATATATGTAAAATGGTAAATTAGAATTAGAGTACCGCCACCGGAGTGTAAACAATGGCGAGTTTTAGCATATAATCCGCCACAATATTACGCCATGTTTAGGCGGCCTCCTCCCTCACTTCCCTATGTGGCTACTTTTATGCTCGCAAAAATGAGGACATACATACCCTAATCTCGCCTGAACAACTAAGCTGATCTAACCACATAGAGTAATCTACCAAATAAGTTTCAAAAGCGCATATCCATACATACAGACATACATACATACATACATACGCATACACCAAAATTTGTGTTTGTGTACCTATAGTGGTCACAGTTCTCGGCCACCACTATGGCGGTCCGGGTTCGAATCCCGCCCAGGGCTGAAATAACTTCATTATCGCTGCACTCAGAGTCGTTACTCCAACTCTCGTGGGCAGGGAGTTTGGGGGGTGCGTGTAAGGTCACAGCATTACCCATAGAGCGGTCATATATGAACTCTGAGCACTCTTCCGTGAGGGAAATAGCTGTCGATCACGTGTCCAACACGTGATCCAAGACCATGGTGAATCACACACATACACGGCACATTCACGCACAGCGAGGGCGCGCGCACACGCACACACTCCAACACCAATGGACAAGCTGTGTGTGTGTGTGTGTGTGTGTGTGTGTGTGTGTGTGTGTGTGTGTGTGTGTGTGTGTGTGTGTGTGTGTGTGTGTGTGTGTGTGTGTGTGTGTGTGTGTGTGTGTGTGTGTGTGTAAGGTCACAGCATTACCAATAGATCGGGCCATATATGCACTCTGACCTCTCATCCAGGAGGGTAAGAGCTGCCGATCACGAGTCCAACATGTGATCCAATATCGTGATGAATTAAAAACACCACTCTCTCTCACATGAACATATACAAACACACACACACACGCACGCATGTACATACACGCACACACATGCACACGCGCGCGCACACACACACACACACACACACACACACACAAATAGACGAGCTCAGATCTAAACATGATATATGGAAATTAAAGATAGATTAAGTTGAAACCGTACATTAATTTGATGCTAGTTAGGATAAATAATTAGAGAACAGGAGATAGGACCCCAAAGCGTTGCTTCTATTCCTGTATTGCAATTAGGTAAACACATACACGCACGCACCGGATTTACATGCATGGTCTTGGATCACGTGTTGGACTCGTGATCGACAGCTGTTTTCCTCCCAGAAAAGAGCTCAGAGCTCATGTATGACCGATCTATGGGTAATGCTGTGACCTTACACGCACACATACACACACCCCAACTCCCAGCCCACGAGAGTTGGAGTAACAACTCGCAGCGCAGCGATACTGAAATTATTTCAGCCCTGGGCGGGATTCGAACCCGGACCGCCGTAGTGGCAGCCGGGAAATCTAAACACTGCTCCACTGTGTGTGTGTGTGTGTGTGTGTGTGTGTGTGTGTGTGTGTGTGTGTGTGTGTGTGTGTGTGTGTGTGTGTGTGTGTGCGTGCGTGCGTGTGTGTGTGTGTGTGTGTGTGTGTGTGTAACGATACGGCATTACCTAGAGATAGGGTAATATATAAGCTTTAAGCTCTCATTCGAGAGGGTAACAGGTAGTTATCGATTACGAGACAAACACGTGATCCAAGACTGGTGAATCACCAGATTCAGCCAATGCCTTTACACCGCTATGGTCATTGGGTAGTATACTTCCGCGTGCTCATAAACTTATGGGATAACTTATGGCGTAATTTAACCTTACGGCGTAATTTATGGCATAATAAAACCATATGGCGTAATATTCTGTCAATAGTGATTACATTTAATTTTCAAGAAGACCATGCACTATGATGTATTACGATGTGCTGATGACCTTTAAATCTATGGATTTTTTTCGATTAAAATAATTTTGAAGTCAGGAAATGGCGACGATACTTCCTCTTATAGTCGCATGCGTGTATGCAATGTCACGTGATATGCTGTCACGATGATCCATGAGTAATTCTCCGAGTTTCGTATGCTGTGATCATCGAGTCATCACTGAAATTATATCTAAATATTTTCTGTGGTCAATAAACTATCAAATGTGTCAATATTTCCAATGTATTGCATTGCACCCATAAAGAAAATGTTGTAACAGTTAAATAAAATGTTTTAATTAACATTAGATGACGTTATGCAGCTGGAAAAAAAAACTCGAAAGAACTAAAGGCTATCTCGCTCAAACGTCTTCGCCTAAGAAATTCATTCTAGTTAACGCCATACTATTTAATTCAGCTGGGAGAAACCTCTAGTTAAACGTTAATTCAACATACACTGGATGAAATAGAAAACGTATACGAACGTTCTAGCAGGGAAGGCAGGTGTCGTCAAACAAACAAGGATCCGGACGCGTCGACACGACTGAAGCAAAGAGCAGAAGCCCCGCGTCCCACCTCACTGAACGCCATAGACACACTGCCTTCTCCGCGCAGCGCGCCCACGGTCACAACCACAATACACACGCTTCTTTTTCCTTCCCTCCCACCTCTACTCCTACGTCCCTACCCCCACCCATCATATCCGTCTCCTGCTTCGTCCAGCCTAAATTTCCCCTCGCTTTGCTCTGGGCCGTTTCCCCTATCTCCACACCCATAATCTACATTATAATAAGAGCAGTTTTGTCTTACATTCGTTCGACTGTCACCCACGCTATCCCCCATAAGCTTTGAGGATACGAGCCAGATCGTGTTGCATGTAAAATGTATATTGCATTCTTAACGTTTTAATAAATTCAATGGGAAAGCTGATGAGACTCGGGTCGAATCACCAGCGATAGCGAAGAACTTGATGAAGGTTTTGACCTGAAGAAGATGCGTAAGATGGTTTGGTCGAACTAACGACACAGCCTTGGGAAGGAAAAAAATATATATTGGCCAACAATATCAGCCGTTTTCACTTTCTACCTTATATGAAGTCAATATAGTCTCATCTCTAACTTAGAGGGAACAGAACTTAGTGATGACAATAGATGTGCCAAACGGGAACGCGTGAAATTGAATTCAGGAAGGTTGAGATTTTAGGGTTTTCAATTAATATGAGGGTGTCAAGAGCGGTACCAAAATAGTAAGCCGGGGGTGGGGGTGGGGGGTGAGGTTGTCACTGGGCATGAGAAACCATGGGTGAGGAGAAAATGTCCTGTTCAACTTCCCCAACCGTGTAGTTAATGAATGGAATAAACTTCCTGCGGAGGCAGTGCAATGTAGTTCAATTCGAAGCTTTAAGAATCATTTAGATAAATACCTAAGCAAGATGCTGTAATGATTATCATTTATTTTATATTATTTGTTTTTGTTTTATCATTTGTCTGTTTGGTTTTCATTTATTATTAGTTATATCTCAATTTATTATTATTTACTATTTACCTGTTAGTTTATTATTTAACTATACCTATGCATTTATTTATGTATTTTATTTGTTATTTACATTATTATAGTTTTTATTTATTCATTTATCATTATTTTTTTTCGCACCCGACCTAGATATGGACCAAAAGGTCTCCTGTCGGCATGCTCCACCTTTGTAAGTAATACTGTCTCAAACCGTCGGAAAAAGGTCATAGATACGGAGCTGCCTAGTGTAGGCCTTATGGTCTCTTGCAGTCTCCTTTATTCTTATGTTCTTATAGGTAAACACGAGGCTTAAAATACTCATCAGAGAGTTCGTCGGATGTTCTCATAATCTTAGCATAAAATTAAGTAAACAGATTATATAAATGAATGGTAGATAAATAAACTACAATAAAAAATATGCATATAGTGTGGACCGGAGAATATTGTGGTCTGATGCAAGTAATGGGGTGGAAACACACAAAATGGTTTATACTATATCCCGAGATATCTTGTCGGCTCACTCACAATTGGGAATGCCGTCATGATATGGCATCCAGCAAAAGGACACTGACACTGTCGCCGCCTTACACATTATTTCCAATTCCACGTCACCATCCCTCATAATTATCTCTGATTTACGCAGTATCTTAGAAATTCTTTCCATCCTCTACTCCTGACATCTACTGAGCCACGAAATCCATTCGTGGAACAATGGGCAATGAAGATTTAATTCATCTTAAACACAATGCGAAGCAAAGAATGGTCCACTATACTCGTTGCATTGAGAAATGGCCGTTAGGGCGGAGCACTGGGAGTCCCCTGTGTTGCCACATATAATTATTTTATAATTTTATTTTATTCTATAATTTTATTTTATATTTTTGTAATGTTGCCACATATAATTATATTCCAATTGTTTGTCACACACCACCACTGAGGTAAAAATCAAAGCAATGTTTTCTATACAAAGGTTTCGTTTCCTCGAGTCAGACATGGCATATGAGCAAGGGAGAGCGATGTTTCCACTACATCTATTCTCTGGCCCTGCCCCCCTCACACTGCATTCAGTGTGAGCCGTGCGGGCCGTGTTATCTGTGGAGATGTGGCAACACCGGGAAATCTCCTAACCCCGCCTTAGTGGTCACTTCTCGTTGCGCTGACTATAGTAGTGTTAAGGGTCTACGTCTCGGTAAGGGTCGAGACGAGGACTGGGGGAGCGGGTTTGAAAATGGGATGCCTCTCAATGGCGCAAAAGAAGCAATTAATGGAGGTACAGTGTCCGTTCTGTTGCAACGGCGGCAGCTATCATTATTCCATTTGTTGGCGGAAGGTGGGTGAGGAGCTGCCAACGCATCATTGGGTTTGATGGATCCCGGGGTCCTACTGCTGTTTCTCTTTGCCTAATTGTTTATTTTATTTATTATTATGGCGTGCAAGGGGTGACATGGCTGGGGGAGGGTGTACACACACCTCATACCCATCCACCCAGATGGAATATAAAAATGGGCTACATTTCGAACACATTTTCTAGTCCCTTCTCTGTGTGCAGTGTGCAGAGTGGATCCCGAAAAGGGCTGCTCAGACCCAGTACCGAGAGACCACCGGATCTATATCACCCCTGTGTGAGTATAGAGACTTCCAAAAACTAATTTCTCTTGTCTCCACTGTCATGCGCCATCACCATGGGACTTTTGTCAGGTTGGTACAAGAGAAGTACGAAGGTTTTGTTAGCGTAGTATGAACTGTTTATGATACCAGTCACTCGTTAGCTGGCATGCATTGTAATGGGCGTCGTGTGAAGGCTGCATGTTGGCAGTTGGGAGACCAAGGCAGTTTATGCATTAGCATAAGCTTTGGCATATGTACTCCCTCTCGTCCTCCAAAGTAGCATGAATATAGGGAGGATGAGTCGGTGGAAGATAAGTAACCAAAGATGATGGAACTAAGTGACAGACAAGACAAATCTTTGTCTGATGATCAAAGACTCGTGGCAGATTCTGCCAAGAGCTTCTGATGCAGCTAACGGTCCTGTAAGAGTCATCCAGAAGACAAGGAGGCCACCAATACAGTGTCCTTGGACTTAAACGCTTTAAATAAGCAAGGTTTGAATGGAGCACTGAAGGTCTGCAGAAGCGGTAAGTGGGAGATTGAAGGAAGGTAATAGAAAAGATGGATGGTGGAAGTTGAAGGCAGATTTACAATCTTTTATAATTGGAGGCTAAAGTAATCTTTCATCTTGAAAAGTACGTGTGACTCTGGCCCGTAGAGTTGTCACAGGTTTCTGTAGTGCTGACGATCTAAATTTTGGCAGTTGATACCCTGGCAGAGAAATTTTCGAAATGCCCTCTATCGCATTACTTTCTCCTTTTATTCTCTTTTTAATCTACTCCTGCTACGATTACAATAGTTATCATTTTCACTATCGTTACAATTTTAATCTACTGCTGCTACAATTACAATAGTTATCACTTTCACTATCGTTACAAAAGCATTATTATCATTACATATATTTATCATTGTACGATATTATCACTGTTGTTACTCATTTACTGTTGCCATTTTTGTTTGAACATATTCCAAGCAGGTGAATGGATATCCTACTACCCCGGATCCGCTTGTGGTTTTAAAAAAGAATGGTCGACTCCAAACCTGTTTGACTACTGGGTGGCCACTCAAAGCTCAATGGACGCAAAGAAATTAGTTCAATAAGTTGAATTTTCGCAACTTTATCTCTCTGTACGACTAAAAGATTCATCTTTTTCTATACCCCCCTCTCACAACTGTGTAAAGATCACTATGGAATTGTATTAGTATGATACAGTGTAATGAGTGAGAATAATAATAAAAAAAAAAGATCACCGCGGTGCGCGTGACGTATAAGACTGCCCTGGATCTTGACGTATCTATGACGTCACGTCCCAGCGCGGGAAGCGCCCCTTCGCTTCGGTTGGGAAAATTCCCGCGCACTGGCCACCCATTCAACCTTCGCAGGAACTTGAAATTTGCATTTGAAAAACAGCTATCCTCTGACCTATTTCATACCGTGATGGCCGGTTAGACCGTGCTAAACGCAAAGTTATTTTATTGTCCAGTTTAAGAGTGGACTTTACTTGACAACAGTTTATATTTTGTCACATAAAATATAAGTATAGCTCGCCATGGCGCTAAAAAGCTCATTTGCCAGTGTTGTTGTCACATACTTGTTCTGGCTACTGGCATTAGGTTTTATTCAATTCAGGAAAGAAATTCCCGTCCCAGAGGATTTAAATATATTCCTGAGTTGCTCATTCTTGTTATTACCTGACGATTTCATTCAAATGAAGCAAGGCACACAATCAATGAATATTACTAACTTTATTTCTTGTACTGTCAATATGTGATGGCCTGTACGTCGTAATGAGCACTGTCATTACTGAAAAATCGTACTGATGGATTTTACAGACCACTTGAAATCCAGGCATCAGTATGTAGGCTGGTGTAAATACCTGTTCGTGTGTTCGACATAACGTCGTCCCAACCCAAGCCAAGAAGTTGGGAATTCGTCGCCACGACGTCACATATATCCGAGAAATTAGACGGGAAAAAATCTTATCGCAAGAATTAATTTCTTTTGACAAGAATTCACTTCTTTAGCAAGAATTCGTTTCATCATACGAGATTTGTGGGAAGTGAGTATATTGAAAGTGAACAAAGACAGCGAACCTCGAATAATTCCTTCCTCATCAACTATCACTTGTACTTTATTTTGGCTGACGCCATGCAACTTTATTCGAGTGAATGTAGCCCCCTTCGGTAGCGATGAAGTTTAAGGTTAGTAAATCGTCTAATGATACGAAAATTTAAACCTGGGAGTAAGAGAAATGATAATCAGTGCAATGGCTCTGTATATTTACCATGAGAAAACAATGTGCATTCATTGCATCCTACCAACAGACATTTTTGAATTGAAATAAAAAGTACATTTGTTCAGTAATTGAATATATCTAATAATTTCTCAGCAAGGTTTGTATCACTAATCCTTTTCATATTTTGCGTTGTATTTATATGGGATGGAGGTACAAGGTTTTTATTCATTTATCTTTTATTACTATTATTATTATTATTATTATATATATATATATATACACATATATATATATATATATATATATATATTTTTTTTTTTTTTTCTTTTTTTCTTTTTTTTTAGATATCAAGGTACTGAGGTTAAAAACCACTGGTCTAATGGATGGCGCGCAGAGCATAACAGCCGGTGGTGAACGCCACTGGTACATGGTTACCGCTCAAAGGCGTCAATTTTAATTTACACCATTTGCCCAGTTCGATGAAACACAATTTTTTTTTTTTTTTTTGTCATTTCGTTAGTCTCCAAGATATGAATTGTCTGTCTCTGTCGGGATCCGTCTGTCTGTTAGTCTTCATTGCTGACCTGAAAGAGAGGGGGAGAGGGAGAGAGAGAGAGAGATAAGGAAGGAGGGAGGGAGGGGAGAAAGATAAGGAGGGGAAGAAAGAGTGAGAGAGAGAGGGGAAGAGAAAGTGTGTGAAAGAATATGTGTGTGTGTGTGTGTGTGTGTGTGTGTCTGTGTCTGTGTGTGCGCATGTCTTCAGCGCAGTGTACCTGTGTTGCGTGATGAGTATTGAGTGTGAGAATGAATGTTCCGCGCGGCGTATAGTGAAAGCCAAAACTATCTTCCCAGGATTGACCAAAGACAGATGAAATATGGCGAAACATTATGAGAATCGGCTAGCCGTCTCTATCCGATTTGCATAACATTTCGCCATGTTTAATCTATCTTCAGTCAATTTTAGGAAGATAGTTTTGTGTTTCACCGTACTTGTGCTGCAATGCCGAGTAGGGTGTCATTCCTGTGTGCATCGTGGGACGTGAGTGGTTATGTCACGTGACGAGTGTGGTGTCCTAACTCCTTCTGCGTAACGTTGATAAGTTTGTATGAATAATTGTACTTCCGTCTATATGTGCGCTGTTTGTATGTGGATGTTTGGCATGACTGACTGTAACCCTGATCACCACCACTGCCCCGGTAGGGAGGCGATCGGTCCCTGGTGGCCCCGGCGTCCCGGTGGCAGGCAACCGCGTGTTTGTTGCCCTGTCTATGTCTGTATACCTCCTTGTGTATATGTGTGATTTTGTGTTTTTGAAAGTGTGTTTGTGTTTTATATATATACCAGTGTTGCGCGTGTTTGGGACGTTGTGGCCTTAGTCACCTGCAATTTACGATATAATATGTTTATATCTGTGTACTGCCAGTTGCCAGTGCTAAGCAGTCTGCAAGGATATGAGTGATTGCATCTGAAGTAGCCTGGAACAGTGGGCGTATGTTATCTGTCATACTGTCTTACTTGTATTGATGTGAATTTGAGTGTTGATGTACCTACTTGTAGTATACATGGTTGGAGCTCCATTTATGGGTTACTGTCTCATAGCCTCCAACTTGTAAAATTTTGCCTTAAGTTATGTGGTGGCTGAAGTGCAGACAGCTTAAGTGTGCCTTGTCAATTCTGTTTAACTTGGCTTCCAGTTTGTGAAGTGACTGGAATATGGCCAAGAAGTATATTAGATTTCAAACTTGCTAGAACTCTTCTTCTTCAGTACGGGCCTTAAATCTCGCGGGCAGCAGCCGCTGCCAGCCGTACGACGTGTCGTAATAATACTCGCATCATAAAATATAGTCACCGCTTATATCGATCGTTCTCTCTTTCACCCGTGAATTTTGATAACCATAGAAAATGTGATTAAAGACAGTTTAGAGAGTATGTAAAAACGCAGGGGCAACTACAATAAATATAATCAAGACGCCGATATGGCAGCCTCGCGTATCCACTTGCTCCTCATGCCACCTACGTATGCGGCACCGTATGGAAGGGACTGCAAGAACTGTATGCGTTTATGTTAGTGTGGTTGGGTGGAGGTGGTGGGATAGCACTGTGTATGCATTGTAGTAGTGTTCTGGGATCTGCTTGACATGCCTGTATTTTCCAAAATGTAGTAGACAGGAAAGGAGTAATGTTCATGGGGTCCTGTCTCTTACTATCCAGTTATCATACCTACATACATACATACATATACCAAGGCCTTTTCCCCCTTACAAGGGAGGTAGCCAAAAAGGAAAAGGCATAAAATCATTCCCACCCATTCCATCCCTGAATACATTCCATACCCTTCCACCCTCCCTCTATCTTAGCACCTCCTGGATGACAGGTCATCATACCTACCCTCAAATTAATGTATATGGTACCTACTGGGGCTGTATCTCCTAATTTTTCAATTATCATAACTTTTAAAGTATGTAAAGATATCCACTTACTCAAGCCTCTCTCCTGTAAGACTTGCTTTAAAAGTGCTGCAATCCCCCTTCCCTTGTACATATCATCACCTTACTTTTACCCACACTTACCTTCAACTTTCTCCTATCATATATCTTCCTAAACTCCATCACTAACTTCCTTAATCCCTCCTCTGACCCTGCCATAGGCACAGTGTCATCAGCAAACAACAACTGGCTCACCTCCCACATTTTCTTTACCCATCTCCAATCCTCTGCCCATCTCCTGCATCACCCCATCCTTGTACACAATGAACAGCCACGGCAACATGACACATCCTTGACACAGTCCTACTTTTACCTCAAACCATTCATTCTCTCCATTTCTAACTCTGACACAGGCTCTACTACCCTTGTAAAAACTCTTGACTGCCCTTAACAGCTTTCCCCCGATCCCATATATCTGCAAACCTCCCAAAGTGCCTTCCTGTGGTCACATGTGGCTGGAAAAGGAGTGGAGGTGGAGGTAAATTGTAGACTGAAAGATGAAGTAAGTGCCTTGGAGGATTAAAAAGTGTAATGAGAAATAGGCATTTAGGAATGGATGCAAAGAGGAAATTATATGAAGGGGAGATTTTTCCGACAGCACTGTATGGGGCAGAGACATGGATTTTAAGCGAGGTAGAGAGGAAACCTTTAAATGTGTTTGAGGTGAAATGTCTGGGAATTATGTTATGGGTTACAAGGCTGGATAGAGTGAGAAATGAGGTGAAGAGGAGAGCTTTTAAGTGAAGCGGTCTTTTGTGGATACGCTGTGTCTTTGTTTCTGACCCAGGGCAATGGGTGGGATACTGAATGACCCATCATCCATGAGGAGTTAAGATGAGAGGGAGGAAACGGTGGTGGACTGGAGTGGAATGAGTGGGGATGAAATGGGTGGGAGTGGGTATATGCTTTTCGACTTTGGCTACCTCCCTGGTAAGGGGGAAAAAGCCCTTTGTAAATAGGTAAATATAGACAGATCTTAATTCTTATATTGTTCCAACTTGAGCTATATTGTTTTCTAAGCAATTCCAAGTCTTTATGTATCTGTATGGAAAACTGTGTGATGGTGGATGGTCTCTCATGTAATATGATGGGGGTTGTGGGTCAGTTAGCATATGCTATACATTATGTGCCATGAAGATAAGTATATCTATAGCTATGGAAATACAAAACTTCAGCATTTGCGTTTTGGTGATCTACAAAATTCTTTGTGTATAGATAGTTTGCAGTGCCTTGTTTTGTGACCTATAATTTGTGGCATTGTCCAAATTGAGCATTCCCCATGCTAGGATGCCATAAGCAAAAACCTTCTATACAGTTTGTATACTTGTTTCTTCTACTGGTGTATTGTCTGAAGTCTGCACCTGTGACTGTTCTGGGCATATTCAGGTGTGTTACATTTTTATATAATATTTCATATGTGGTCCAAATGTCATTATTGTACATGATGCCATGTATTCTTGTCTGGTATGTATTGGGTGTATATGTTATTTAGTATGAGGCATAGTTCAGCACAGTGGTTGTGATTATTTTTAGTGAGAACCATGACTGAAGATTCGGCTGATGCTACCTTTACTCTGTATATGGTTACCCACTACTCTAGTCTGTGTATGTCTGTAGGTAACTAGAAGCTACTTTATGCCTATAGTATATGCATGCAAGTGTAATGCCATCAGTATACATTAGAATTTGTAAGTCACATCAGGAATAGGTGTTGGAATGTTGTGTATTTATTGTACAAGTTAAATGAAGCGAATGAAAGGAAACCTTGTGAGTAGTCTTATAGTTATGTTTTTGTGGTGGCTAATGCATATTCTATATATGCATATCTGCCCAAAAGGTAGTTTACCAGTCACTATTTCATGCTAAGCAATGATGTGTCATATATCTTGTCTGTTGTAGTGAGTATTGTACCCTGTGTATGGTTTGTGGTTATTTCTATCCAGTGTGCTGTAGGAGATTAGCCAGTTGAGTTGCAGTGGAAAACTGGGTTCAAGACTGTGTTGTCTGTGGGAGAGTGATGTGGATTGATGATGTCAAGGACAGTCATCCTAATCATCTCCATAAGTACTGACTGCAAAGACCTGAGTCGCACAGCAATCTTTTGTAATTGGAGACTAAGCTTCACTTAGAGAAGTATGGTGATCACTTTTTATTTCTGCTATTCCTCCTTTCTTCTTTTTTTAGGAATGTCCCCTTTTGGGGCTACAGGTAGTAGACTCCTAATCCCATCCCCCGTCCCATTTTTTGTTGCCTTTTATGACTCAAGTGGAAAGATTTGGTGATAGCATTCTCTTCCCCCACCTCCTTTCTGCTACCTTCCTTGAATCCATTACTCTATGACTCCCCGTCTTTTTTGTAACATTGTCCTCCAGGATAGGCGAGGTACCTATGCCAGGAGGCACATAGCTACAGCCGAAGCCATCATCACCTTTGTCCTATGTGCTTGGACTGTTGGGGCAGGTAACAGTCACTGCTAGGAACTGGAAAGAAGTGAGAGATTTGAACCCACAACTAGGAAGATATGAGATCTACACTCTTCCAATTAGGCTCCAGGATAGAGGTACTGCCTTGGACACTGTGCAGTGGAGTGAAATCAGTCTGAATGATATTTCACCCATTTGTGTACATGCTCCTAAAAAACATTTAGTTGCATTACTTACCCCACGTAAGTCCATGAACTGGTCAGCCATCTTCCTAAACAGACAATACCTACCACTGAACACATACTCAACCATCCAGCGGCTCACCTTTGATACAAATGTAAACTTCACCCTTCTTACAAAAAAGATAAAATGGAGAGCAAATAAGAAGCTAATTGTGTCCAGAATAGTTATAAGCACAGATTTCAAATAGAAAGAAAACCCCATCATAGCATTTGACAAGTTTATACAAACTACACTAAACTATGAAACACACATTCAAATTACAACTTATTATAAGGCAAACCAAATAAAGCCATCCTACAGCAAGCACCACTAGACTTGAGCCAAGGTGAAAAAATACTTCTGTGATACAAAAGTTATACCAACACCATCTCTGGTCAACACTTTGAACTGAAACAGTATCAACCTAAAATTAGCCTCAAAACAGATATCATTTGCTCACAAAGCACATGCTATGAAATGCAAATAGATAACCTAATTCTACACTGCCAAGTACTAGCAAAATAAGACTTTTTCAATTATTCTAACGTCACCTACACTATGAGGTGGCTCATCATGAATGCCTTTGTCAAAACTTGGGGGATTGAAACTGTACACAATTTCATGAGTGATCTATAGGCCAAATCAAAGGATGCTACCAGTTACCTTGGGGCTATGGGTTTCCTGCAAGAAAGAACTGAAGCACTGACTGAATTAGTGATTGATATGATGTGTCCTGTTAACAGTATGACACTACATTCAAAACAGTGTATTCCCTGCCAACAGTTTCCTAATATCTGTAACATTCCTGGGTACTAAATGACAGACAAGTGAGTATTTACTTCTTAGATAGTATATATTAGGGGCCACCGACAGGAACTTGTAACACATGTGATGGTCCAGGAAGATTGGTGTTGAAGAAACTTATTCTCTGATGCTTATGTTCAAATCCCAACAACCACACATCTACAGGGAGGTGCACTACCTGAGGAGCTGTCATTTAGCCTCCTGACTGGGCTCAAGATCTTTATCATCTCAACTACCTTTCCCCAACTTTTTCACCAAGATAGCTTAGGCACTCTGGAAAGATGCAGAATGTGGGGTGATCTTACAGAGGTACTGAAATGGATCTATGGCTTTCACAAGGGGGATGCAAAGGTTATCATTTTATGACGACAGGGCAGAATTCACAGTAATGGACCTAAATTGGACAAATTTAGATCTAAGGAGGAAATAGGCAAGAACTAGTTTACCAATTAAGTGGTCAATGAATGGAATAGATTTGGTAACCATGTAGTGAGCACTGAAACAATCTATTGTTTTAAGAAAAGGTTAGATAACTTCATGGATGGGGATGATAGGTGGTAATGGATATGAAACTGCCTAGTGTAGGCCACATGGTCTCTTGCAGTCCAATTCATTCTTATGTTCTTAACTGGCAATTGTTCCCCTCTCCTGCAAAATGGACAGTGGATTTGCCCATCTTAAAATTTTCCAACCCCCTTACCCCCATTAAGTGATGCAGCCTTGACATTCAATTTCTGGACTGAACCCAAGATCTTTATCAACTTCACCTGTTTCTTACATCTTCTCACACATGGAGAACTGACAGCTGGTGTACTCCCCTCCTTCTATTACTTTCAGCCGGTGACACAGGAACAGTCCCACATTTTGTTCACTAACAAGACCAAAACTGGAGCACGCAGCAACACTATGGACACCCAGTACTAGAAAGAATACAAAGAGCAATGACAAAGTTGGCACCAACTCTTTCCAAATTAACATACAAAGATTGTTCAAATTGGAATTACCAACTCTGGAACAGAAAAGAGAAAGAGGAGATCTGCTGACTATTTATAGAATCATGAAAGGAATGGAAATCCTAGATAGGAATGATTTACTAAAATGGGACAATGGAAAAACAAGAGGACACGAAAAGAAACTCAAAAAGAATAACTATAGAAGAGATATGAAAAAAAATTAGCTTCCCACTTAGAGTACTTGATACCTGGAATAATAAAGATAAAGAAACAGTATGTGCAAACACTATTCAAGATTTTATGAAAAGACCTTGATGCTGAAAGATACAAAGATGGGTCACCATGAACATAACTCCCTTCCCGTATAATACAACTAGGTAAATACACTAATATGACACAGACATCAGTCCAATATTTCTATCCAAAGATATTTGTGAGATAGCCCAAAGGAACACTGCCAGCCATTGTAAGGGTGTGAGTTCCCAGTCACAGAAACTTAAGGAAAAGTTGTGTTATTCATATCTGTACATTGTAAGGTCATCCACCTTTACACCAACTTCATCTATCTGTACACCAAAATTTACTTTCTGTTCTCTCTACTGCAATTTCTTTGTCCACTTCTGCATAAAGGATTGAAAATTAAAAACTCCTTTGTTTTCACTTCCCATATTTAGTGAAACTTTCCAATTATAACATCACAAAAGGGTTTTCCAGTATGTGATCTAATCTTTTACCATATCCTCTACACTCCTTGTACTCAATGCAATCAATACTAATTGCAAATAACATTACTAACCTCAATACTTTACCTCAAAACTATATCTCTGATGATTCATCTAGTCTTAAAGTGCTAACTACTTTAACTCTTTCAATACCATACTATGTTATATTGACTTTATTGTGTCAAATACCAGACAACTGTTTTCAATTATGGGGAGTGGGGTATACCCCAGCCTGAGCATGGTTTTCAATACACCATAAAATTCATTCAGTGTGTCTTGGTATTCACATTGTTTAGATAGAGCCTTGAGTGGACAACAGAGGAAAAGAGATTTACTTATTTCCATAAGCAGTACCAAAGACAGCATATTTGTACACCATTCCAATTCCCCTCACAGCATAACCTCTACATTAACAGCATTAGTGTATTACAACATAACTTCACTATTTTTTTTTTTTTTTAGGTAAAAACACAAGGAAAAACCCTAGCACACAACAAATCTCTCTACATTATACTGTATACATACCGTATATACATCCATGTCAAAATTCCTTCACTCTACCCATGATAAATGTATGTTCAATGGCCTTTTCCTCTTTGTAAGGAAGGTGCCTGAGTCAAAGCATGCCTTGACTCCTTGCAGGAGAAGAATACAGAAATGATATACAATGATTCACAATAAATCTAATTTAACAGAAATAATAGCAACACATTTCCTTTCCAGACATCTTCAAACAGTTACAAATGGCTCCAGGAACAATTGCAATTTGCAAAGGAACACATTAACAGTAACTTGACTGACTATTAGATACCTTTATCACTCTCCCTGTGATATCCCTCGGGTGTGAATGAGTAGGTGTTTGCAAGTCATCGTCATCACTGTCAGAGTCCTCATTTCCTTCTGAATCACTCGAGTCAGTGTATGCTCCAAGACCTGGTAGAATTGCAATGCACTTTAGACTACTCTCATTGCTAACCTTATACTGTGTAACTTGTGCTTTATCTTTGCTGTGAGAAGTACCATCTTCTTTCTGAACTGAAGATTTACTGCTCTTTTCCTGATCTTCTTCCTCTTCACCTGCAAGAGAAACATTTCAAATTAAGTCATACATATCTTTAACATGGAGATTACATGAAACTAATTACATAAACCATTCTTAATTCCAGTAAGAAATATCAATTTATTTACACATTATTTAAGTAATTATGAAACACAAAAATGCACATAAGTACATTTCCCCTCATGTAGAAAATAGAGTTGACAGGGAGAAATCCCTTTGGGCTGTGTCAAAATATCATCCATGCACAACCATTCTCCCCTTATACCTATCTCTTGCATTCTCCCTTCCCCAATCAACAGACATTCACCTTTTACTCAAAGTGCCTTTCACCCTATCCATCCATCTCATTTTTGGTCTTTCCCTGAAATTCACTCCATCCACCTCTGCCTTCCACACTTTTTTTCTTAGTCTTTCCTCATTCATTCTTTCCATGTGGCCTAACCATCACAGTATTCTTTCATCTACCCTATCTACAAGCTCCTTCTCCACTCCCATTCTCCCCCTCACCCCATTTCTTACACTATCCATCCTCATAACATCCACCATACTTCCCAAACCCCATCTCAAAACACATTTAAATTCCTCCTTTCTGCTTCTCTTAGAATCCAAGTCTCTGTCCCACACAGTGTCGTAGGCATAATCACCCCTTCATACAGTCTTCTCTTTGTTTGTCTAGTGATCCGAATTTGTATATATTTTTGTGTGGATCTTTTGTTGGTACAAGTGGTAGGTTGTTATACATGATTGAGTAGTATGACGCTGGTGTAGCTTTTCATTGCATTCTGTTGGTGGTGCTTGTGAGATGTAGTGTGATGGATGTATGATGTTTAGTGTTCTAGTGTAAAACTGTGTTCCTGTCAATTTCATGTGGTGTTCTATGGGGAGGATTTTAGCTTCTAAATGTAGGTGTCCAATTGTGATGGTTTTGATATATCCTGTATCATTCTGTAGTGTTTGTAAGTTGTTTCATCTTGCTGATTGTTGGGAACTATACTGTGGGGGTGTAGTCAAGAGCAGTTCTTATGAATTGCTTGAAGATGGTTATTATAGTGTCTTTCTGTTGTCCAAAGTCACTGCTTGCGATGGACTTAAATAGGTTTGATTTCTTGTTGATTTTTCTTATCAGGTCCTTGATATATGGAGTGAAAAATCATACAAGTATCAAACATGAGGCCCAGAATTTTAGGGTTCTTTTCCAATAGAAGGTTTTGGTCACTTAGTTTTACTACTCAATGGTTATAGGGTTAATGAGGTTAGACAGAGAAATGAGGTGGAGGTAGAGTGGGGGAGGAAAGGGAGCTGGTAGATAGGGTTGATCAAAGAATACTGGTACGGTTTGGGCATACACAGAAAGCAAGATAAGAAAAATTGACAAGGATGTGAAAGGCAGAGGTGGATGAAGTGAATTTGAGGGGGAAGACCAAGAATGGGATGGATGGTTAGGGGTGAAAAGGCCTTGGATAAAAGGGGAATGTCTGTTGAGCAGGGAGGAGTGAGGGCAAAAGATAAGATTGCCATGTAATGAAGCAGTGGGGATAAACCAACCTCAGCTGTTGGACCATGCTATGCAGGTATTGTGTCTTATTTCATTGCTTCAAACCCAGGCAGTCGGCAGGAGGCAGAAGGAACTAAGATAAAAGGTAAAAGAAATGGATGTGGATAGGTAAAGGATGGGTGAACAGTGGGTGTATGCCTTGGTTGGTAGGCTACAGTGAGTCCTCCTTATACGGAAATTCTTTATCTTGTAAATTCACAGTTATGGTATTTGGTAATTACAACCCTCGAGGTGCTAAGATAAGAGGGAGGGTGGAGGGGTGTGGAGTGTATTCAGGGATGGAATGGGTGGGAATGATTTTATGCCTTTTCCTTTTTGGCTACCTCCCTTGTGAGGGGGAAAAAGCCTTGGTATATGTATGTATGTACAACCCTCGATCCTATTTACAGTATTTTCATGTCTGTAGGGGTGACTTTCGACATGCTGGAACACATATCCTATTATTACATGTTATAATGGGTTTGGTATACAGTAATTTCAATTTGCGGTAAGGTTTTCAGGAATGCATATGTACCGTATAATGAGGACTTACTGTAACCTTCCTTAGAAAGGGGAAAAGGCTTTTTGGTACATGTATATATATATATGTTATTGGCCCCTCCAGTCTACACCTTGCATGGGTGGGATGGGGGTGTTGTCTTTCCATCTGTGTGGCAGGCAGAACACTGATCACTACGACTGTATACCACAGATATAAGAAAAGGTTTATTACTTGTTTTTTGTTTCTTCTCCTCTCCAGTAGCAGGTTTATCATCACTAGATTTCCTCTTGATAGCTCCTGCAAGCAGAGAAAGTTGCGAATTCTTCTTAGGACCTGTCTTCTTTGTCTCTGCTACCTTCATTTCTGCCTTTCGTTCCTCCTCTAGGGCCTTTTTCTTTAATTCAGTAACTTTCTTTCTGCAAAGATAAAAAAATATATATAAGAAATGTTTCATATTCTATTATCCCTGCAAGTACATGCTTTATAAGAATTTTTAAAACATATAAATCTTACAGTATATCAGTAAGTTGTTCATTTTGTCCATCCAAACAACCAAAATACATTCTACACAACAATACTGGCTTATCCAAACCCTCAACATATCCAGTTTTAGCACTTCCTGACATTCTTATTTCATACATACATACATACATATACCAAGGCTTTTTCCCCCTTTCAAGGGAGGTAGCCAAAAAGGGAAAGGCATAAAAACACTCCCACCCATTTCATCCCTAAATACACTCCACACCCTCCCTCTCATCTGAGCACCTCCTGGATGACGGGTCATCCCTGCACCTTGCCCACCGCCCTGGGTCAGAAGCAGTGTTGCAAGATACAGCACATCCACAGCAAGGCCGGTTCATTTAATCGGCGACCCCCCTCTCCATCCCCCTTGCATATAAGGAGAGGATGGGGAGAAATCCCTTCGGGCTGCGTCAAAATTTACTCACACATACTACCCCCCCACCCACCCCCACCCGTTCCTCCTCATGCAATCACAACATCATCCATATACAACCATTCTTATTTCATGCCACTATTTAAATACACAGGATATATACCATGTTCCCTGGTTGACAAGATGAAGTTTTCCAGTATCCATGAGGAACTTGGATAAAAGGGAAACAAATGGGTTGTGTGTGTGTGCGTGCGTGCCTGTGTGTGTGTACTGTATTGCATATATATTCATTAGTTGGATATTTGTCTTCAGTGGCGATATCTTCCGTGGTAACGACTGTACAGCAGTTTAACTTTTAAATGGATGTGAGTGGATGCATACTTTGGATGGCTACCTACACTATAAGATGAAGCCTTTGGTATATAGCAATCATTCATTTCAACACTGACATAACTCAAAAAATGCTACTTTTCAGGAGAAGCAAAATAAACTTTTAATTATGTAATACAGTCTCCCATGGAACTTTTAAACGAGGTATTTAGCAATGAATTTTTATCTCATGATTAAATGTAGTACATGACATCTCATATTAAAAAATACATTTATTATAAACATGCTTTCTGCCTATTTGAAAAATAAATTTGGAATTATGACGTTACTGCCTTCAGTGACATCAAGCGGCCAGTTTTGCTAATAGAGTTATGGCGTTCTTACCACAAATAAATATAGAAAATGGCAAATTCAGTGGTATAAATAACTCAAAATCTTCAATTTTTGAGTTATGTCATTGTTGAAATGAATGAGAAATAGGTAAATAGATACACCCAATAGAGCTGCTTCAAAGTTAAAATGTATGAACCCATAAAGTGCTAAAGACAGAGACAGAATATATTTTCTTGCTATCCTGACAATTCTTAGTTCTAGTTGTATTTACCTAGTAGTATTATACGGGAAAGGAGCTATGCTCATGGTGACCCGTCTTTGTATCTCTCAGCATCAAGTTTTTTCTTAAAATCTTGAATAGTGTTTGCACACACTGTTTCTTTGTCTAATTTGTTCCAAGTATCTATTATTCTGTGCGGGAAGCTATTTTTTTTTAGATCTCTTCTGTAATTATCTTTTTTTAGTTTCTTTTCATCTCCTCTTGTTTTTCCATTGTCCCATTTTAATCAATCATTCTTATCTAAGATTTCCATTTCCTTCATAATTCTATAGATAGTTAGTAGGTCTCCTCTTTCCCAATTAGGTGCGACCTGCAAAGTGAGGTGGCTTGGAATTTGAGAGAAACAGCTTCAACTGTTACACCCTTTACATTTGTCCCTTTCACTCCTCTTGAATATGATGATGCCTATCCTATGTAATATATCATGAACCGTGAGTGGGATATATGAGGATGCTGGCATTGGCTACCCAATTATATTCATTTTGTAATAGCTGAGTGACCCCTGTAGTCTGTGAACAGGCTTGATCACATTTTCTATGATATTATATTTATTCTGGGTGAAAGAGAATAAGTATAACAGCAGTAACTTTATATTTTACAATGATGCATCATTGTACATCAGGCAACCTGATGTGTGCATTAACAATTAACTCAAATTGAAGATGTTAACCTGTCTAAAATTGCACTTATTTCTCATAGCATTTTTCTAATCCCCCAGGCATTTACTTTTCTCAATCTACAATTTACCTCTACCTCCACTCCTCCCTTTCTTCCCTGGGGGCGGTGCTTTGATATCGGGGGGGACCTTGTGTACTATATCATTGTTTTTTAAATACATATTTTGTTTATAATATTGTTGTTTTCACTTCAAAAAGAAAGCTCACATGTGTTTATGGGGTAGGGGGCGCTAGGAGTCTATTCTAGAAGCCAAGGGGGCGCCAGCCTGAAAAAGTTTGGGAAACCCTGTTCTAAGACCAAGTATTTATGCATCTGGATAGAAAACTGTTTATTCACAACCTTTAGACATTGTCTTTCTCAATTTGTTTTTGTGACCTCTTACAGCCCTCCTATCCCTAATCAAGAGATCTCTTCTGTCAGTGTAGTCGGTCCCCTTTAGCTGCTCTTACTACATACATACATACATATACCAAAGGCTTTTCCCCCTTACACGGGGGGTAGCCAAAAAGAAAAAGGCATAGAAACCACTCCCACCCATTCCATTTCCTATATATTCCACTCCCCTCCACCCTCCTCCCTCCCTCTTATCTTGGCACCTCCTGGATGATGGGTCATCCCTGCATCCTGTCCACTGCCCTGGGTCAGAAGCAGTGTCACAAGACACAGCACATCCACAGCAAGGCCACTTCATAAATTCGGTGACCCCCCCTCTCCGTCCCCCCATGCAGAAAGGGAGAAGACAGGGAGAAATCCCTTTGGGTTGTGTCAAATTTTTTCTCATACATACTTCCTCAATCCCCATTGTTCTAGTCATCAATGTATTGACGGTTTAAATCATCTTGGTCTACGTGAGAACTGGCAATTACCACCTACCAGTATATAAAAGGCACCTAGTATAACTCTTCAGCTTGGATTTATCATAAGCTTGACATACAAGAGGCTAGTCTACTCTTTTTGTGGTAATGTCACACTTCTACCAATCTGTTCTGCCTTTAATTGCTATCCTGTAGAAAATCAGCAACAGAACTTTAGCATTAGGGTTATTTCATATGTCAATTTTCTTATGTTGTCTAGTCCTGTTTTATTGTAACCATCAATACCCCAGTTTGGGGTATTGGCTGCTTGTTATTGTGGCAAAGTAGCATGCAGTCGATACTTTAGGGTCTATATGGGGCGCCCCTACGGACCAGAGCCACACATCATTTTGTCTATGATAGAAGAAATTCTGTTCATAGAGAAATGATGACACTTTTATACTACGACTGTCCCTCCGTTATGCTGTCCCCCAACCCCTTGTTGCTGTCCTGTACCATTTCTCTGAGTATTCTCTTTCTGATTGGGGGAATTCCCTGTGGTGGGGGAAAAGAATACTGCCACCAAGTTTTCCCACTTGGATCGTAAGAGGCGAGAAGAAAGGGACGGGGAGAGAGACTAGGCATCCTTCTCCCTGTAGCCCCAAGGGGCACACATCCTAAAGACAAAAGTGAAGGCATAAGGGGTGCTGGCGGGCCTCGGGCCAGCACCCTAAGGTTTGGGTCTTTTAATGTGCGTGGATGTGGTACAGATGAGAGTAAAAGGGAAGAGATAGGTAGTATGTTTGTGAGAAGAAAGTTGGATGTGTTGGCTTTGAGTGAAACTAAGTTGAAAGGGAAGGGTGAGTGTATGTTTGGGAGTGTAAGTGGGAGGTTATCAGGAGTGAAGAGAGGGCGAGGGAGGGAAGGGGTGGCTATTCTTGTAAGTGAGGAGATAGGTAAAGGGGTAGTGGAGTGGAAGGAGGTTTCCTCAAGGATAATGTGGATGAAGGTGAAACTGGGAAAGGAGATGTGGGTCTTTGTAAGTGCATATGGGCCGGGCAGTGAGAAGAGTGTAGAAGAAAGGGAGGCCTTTTGGATAGATTTAAATGAGTGCATAGAGAGTTTAGGAAGAAATGTCAATGTAATAGTACTGGGAGACCTTAATGCTAGAGTGTCAAATGCTCCAATCGATGGAGTGGTTGGGAAATGTGGAGTTCCAGGAAAGAATCGTAGTGGAGAGTTGATGGTGGAAATGTGTCTAGAAAGAGAGTTGATGATAGCAAATACAGTGTTTCGGAAGAAAGTCAAGCATAAGTACACATGGGAGAGGGTGGTGGAGGGAAGGGTGGTAGATAGAGCGCTAATGGATTATGTAGTGGTAAATAGGATTATGATAGGAAGAGTTAAGGATGTACATGTGCTAAGGGGAGAGGGTGGGGGAATATCAGATCATTTTTTGGTGGAAGGTAAGTTGAGAGTGGAGGATAGATGGAGAAGGAGGAAAGGGACAAAAGGTAGGGAGGTTCTTAGAGTGAACTCCTTGAATGAAAAGGAAAAGGAGAAGGAGTACGAAAAGAAGCTGAAGGAGGAGTGGGAGGGAGTAAAGGATAGAGCAGAGATGGGTGTGGAGGAGGAATGGGGATGGTTCAAGGAGGGAGTCTTAAAGTGTGCAAGGATGGTGTGTGGAACAAGAAGGACAGGAGGAAATAGAAGAAAGGGTAGTGAATGGTGGGATGAGGAAACAAAGAAGGTTGTAGAAGAGAAGAAGCGAGCATTCACAGATTGGTTACAAAAGAGGACAGGGGAGTCATATGAGAGGTACAAAGAAAAGAAAAGAGAAGTAAAGCAAAAGGTAAAGGAGGCAAAGAGGAGAGCAGATGTGAAATGGGGTAGGAGTATGACAGAAAATTTTGAAAGTAATAAAAAGATGTTTTGGAAAGAAATTAAGAGAGGAAGAGGAGGCGAATCAAGTAGGGAAGAAAAGGTAAAAGGTACAGATGGAGAGTTGATAATGGAAGAGATGGCAGTGAGGGGAAGATGGGCAGAATATTTTAGGAAGTTGCTAAATGTGAAGGAGGATAGGGAAGGAAAGATAGCTGCAGTGGGAAATACGAAGAAAATGAGAGTGATGAGTGAGGAGAACGGAGGAGAAATAAGGAAGGATGAGGTGAAGGCAGTTGTAAAGATGATGAAAGCAGGTAAGGCACCTGGTCTGGATGGATGTCATGCAGAATGTCTGAAAAAGGGAGGTTCAGTGATGGTGGACTGGTTGGTGAGATTATTTAATGTTTGCTGGAGAGAGGGTAAAGTACCGGAGGACTGGAGTAGTGCCTGTATAGTTCCTCTTTACAAGGGAAAAGGGGACAAGTGTGAATGTAGTAATTTCAGAGGGATTAGCCTGTTGAGTGTAGTAGGGAAGGCTTATGGGAGAATCTTAATTGAGAGGATTAGGAGAGGAACAGAAGGAGTAATTGGTGAGGAACAGTGTGGATTTAGGACGGGTAGAGGTTGTGTAGATCAGATCTTTGTGGTAAGACAGATATGTGAGAAAGCTATAGGAAAGGGGAAAGATGTTTTTTGGGCTTTTATGGATCTGGAAAAGGCTTATGATAGGGTAGACAGAAAGGCACTGTGGGAGGTTATGCAGATTTATGGGATAGGAGGAAAGCTTTTGGGAGCTGTCAAGAGTTTTTATGTGAGTAGTAGAGCATGTGTTAGGATTGGAAATGGAGAGAGTGAGTGGTTTGAAGTAAAGGTGGGACTTCGTCAAGGATGCGTTATGTCGCCCTGGCTGTTCAACTTATACATGGATGGGGTGGTGCGAGAGGTGAATGCTAGGGTAGTGAGTCAGGGATTGGAGATGGTTAAAGAAAATGGAGAAAAGTGGGATGTGAGCCAGCTGTTGTTTGCGGACGACACTGCGCTTGTGGCAGGGTCAGAGGAGGGATTGAGGAAGCTGGTGGCAGAGTTTGGGAGAGTATGTGATAGAAGAAAGCTAAAGATAAATGTGGGTAAAAGTAAGGTGATGAGATGTACAAGGGGTGAAAGTGGCAGTAGACTGGAAGTGAACATTAAGGGAGAGCGACTGGAGGAAGTGGATAGTTTTAGATACTTGGGTGCAAGTGTAGCAGGAAAAGGTGGAGTGAAGGTGGAGGTAGAATGTAGATTGAGAGAAGCGAGTAAATGCCTTGGTGGTTTAAAGAGTGTAATGAGAAATAGACATTTGGGAATGGATGCGAAGAGGAGACTGTATGAAGGAGTGATTGTGCCAACAGCACTGTATGGGGCAGAAACGTGGAACATAAGAGAAGAAGAGAGAAGGAGTTTGAATGTGTTTGAGATGAGGTGTCTGAGAAGTATGGTGGGGGTTACTAGGCTAGGTAGAGTGAGAAATGAGGAGGTGAGGAGGAGAACAGGGGTGAAAAAGGATTTGGGAGAGAGGGTTGATGAAAGAATATTAGGATGGTTTGGACACATGGAAAGAATGAGTGACGAAAGACTAGTAAAAGAGGTATGGAAGGCAGATGTGGAGGGAGTGAACATGAGGGGACGTCCTAGGATGAGGTGGATGGATGGGGTGAAGGGGGCTTTGGGGAAGAGGGGAATGTCTGTTGAGGAAGGAAGGGAGAGGACGGAAGACAGAGGTGAGTGGAGAATGGTTGTATATGGATGATGTTGTGACGACATGAGGAGGAATAGGCGGGGGGGTGGGGGGTGGGGTAGTATGTGTGAGTAAATTTTGACGCAGCCCGAAGGGATTTCTCCCCGTCCTCTCCTTATATGCAAAGGGGGACGGAGAGGGGGGGTCGCCGATTAAATGAAGCGGCCTTGCTGTGGATGTACTGTGTCTTGCGACACTGCTTCTGACCCAGGGCGGTGGGCAGGGTTCAGGGATGACCCGTCATCCAGGAGGTGCTCAGATGAGAGGAAGGGTGGGAGGGGTGTGGAGTGTATTTAGGGATGAAATGGGTGGGAGTGTTTTTATGCCTTTCCTTTTGTGGCTACCTCCCTTGGAAGGGGGAAAAAGCCTTGGTATATGTATGTATGTATGTATCAAATGATATTGAAAGTATCAGAGTTCCTGTTGTATTTATTTTCCTGGGCTGTAAATGTGTGTGCACATGGTGAATGAAAGTGTATTATTTCTTCATTGTACATCAACTGGGATACTTCACACTAGTCCTGTTTTATTGTAACTATCAAATGATAGTGAAAGTATCAGTTCCTATTGTATTTATTTTCCTGGGCTGTATATGTGTGTACACATGTGAATGAAAGTGTATTATTTCTTCATTGTACATCAACTGAGATATTTCACACTGGTGAAAGAAAAGTGAGCACATGGAGATTAGTTGCACAATAGAAAGTAGGAAAAGCCTTTGGTATATGTATGTATATAACCCCACTCACAGACACGTTGAACAAGCATGGTAACATCATACAAGAAAACAGAAAGTGGAAAATATTGTGAAAAAGAAAACTTTACGAAGGATTTATAATAATGCAAAACGGTAATGAATCTGCAAGCACATCAGCTACATTAATCGTTTTTATGCATACATAACAAAATGTGAATCCTACCGGCTCCAGCACTTGGCCTTCAATCCAAAAATTTCATAAATCAATCAAAATGTGAATTATCAGTCAACAACTTAAGTACCTGTATTCCTCCATTATGGTTTTCTCTTCTGTTCTGACTCTCTTCTCTTCGTTCATTTTTGTTCGATCCACCAAATCAAGAAAATCGACTTCTTCATCTTCTAACCCTCTTACCATATTTTTGAACCTGGAATAAAAAAAATTAACCAAGGGCATGGTTCATTAAATTCCACGCTACAAAGCCCTCTGTGAGGGGCACTGTCCCAGCCTCCTGATAGGGGGAGTGTGTGACGTTAAACCATATCATCATCATTACTATAAACCATATGGGGAATCATTTTATATAGTTATTATATTTTAACAGGAATGATCCTTTATCTATAAGTAGCTAAGAGGGAAATGTGAGTGGTGGATGCAAGTGGAATGGGTGGGAGTGGATCAGGTAGTCATTGTTGGGAATCAGAGAGAAGTACAGGATTCGAACCCATAACTAAGCATATGCAAGACCAGTACAATTCTAATTACACCACTTATACAGTGAATACCCATTGCAGATAAAAGCGCAAAATTTCTTCCTTGAGTTCCTTATGGGCCAACCTGGAAACTGTTGCCAGACAGCTTAGGGCTGCAGGTCTATTGCACGAGAGAAGCAAGGCAATAAATTAACTGACTGAATACAACAAATGATAGAAGTTTTTTCAACCATTTAATAAAAAATAAATAAATAAATAATGATAAAATAAAACAAAACAAAATAATAATATTAGTAATAATAAAATAAATCATAATAAAATAATAATATCAATAATAATAAAATAAAACAAAATAAAATAATAATATTAATAATAATAATAACAAAATAAACAAAGAAGCCTACGTACTTGTGAGCTTCTTCCCACTCATCTTGTTTCTTCTGTTTCTGCTCCTGGAGACGATCAAACAAAGATCTGTGATCAACTGGTTCCTCAGGAGCTTCTTCAGGGTCCTCCTCTCCTCGTTTTGACTGCCAATCTTCCTGACGAATTCTCCTCTTTTCAGCAATATCTGCTTCACTAATGAAACCACTACTCATGGTGGCACTCTGGAAAAAGAATAGTTATGTGGAATTACGAAAGGTGAAAGGAACGATTACTGAGTTGGCCTGGAAACATGGAAAGAACGAGTGAAGAAAGACTGGCAATTATGAAAGTTAAAAAGAACGATTACTGGGTTGGCCTGGACATATGGAAAGAATGAGTGAAGAAAGACTGGCAATTACGAAAGGTAAAAGGAACGATTACTGGGTTGGCCTGGATACATGGAAAGAACAAGTGAAGAAAGACTGGCAAAAAGTGTGTAGAAAGCAGAGCTGGATGGAGTAAACTTGAGGGAACAACCAAAAATGAGATGCATGGATGGGGTACAAAAGGCTATCAGCAAGGGGTAATCTCTGCTGAGCAGGGAAGAGAGAGGGCAATGGATAGGTGTGAGTGAAGAATGGTTGTATATGGATGATAGAAGCAGATCGGGTTTGTTGTACACAATCTTCCCAGTCCAAATCCAAATTTATTTGGATTCAGTATAGTTTTTTCCTCCAGATTTTAACCCATCTACTTTTGATAACTTTTTCACATATTTTTGCTATTGTGCTTGTTAGGGAGACTGGTCTGTAGTTGGTTGGATCTTCCTTGTTTCCTCCCTTATATATTAGTACAATATTTGCATTTTTCCAGTCCTGTGGTACCTTTCCTAATTTTCTTACATATTTAAGACTCAAATTCACATATGGTTCCAACATAATCAATATATTTGATTTCCAATGATCATATTTAGATTTAAATTTGTGTATTGTTTGAGCTTGGGCTATATCACCTAAGCTATTCCACATATTTATATATCTATAAGGAAAAGTGTATTTCTTCACATCCTTTAGACATGTGGTCTTTTTTAATTTACTTCCATGACCTCTTGAAGCCCTCCCATTTTTAATCAGATCTCTTCTATCAGTGCAATCTATCCCCTTCAGTGACCTGAACACTGTAATCATGTCACCTCTTTCTCTTTGATCTTTCAAGGTTGGCAGACCTGGTACCTTTAGTCTCTCCTCATATGTTTTATCTGCCAGGCTGGGGACCAGTTTGGTTGCTGTCCTTTGTATTCTCTCAATCTTGCTTATATCCTTCACTCTGTGTAGGGGACCATACTACTGATGCATATTCCAGTCTTGGATGTATCAAGGTTTCAATGAGCTTTTTTTCATCATCTCTTCATCCATATAATGAAATGCCACTTTAATCTTCTGCAGCAGTCCATATGTCTCTCCCACAATCCTGCTGATTTGTCTGTCAGGTGACAGGTTGTCTTTTATCAACACTCCAAAGTCTTCTTTTGCTTTTGTTTTGTTTGCTCCCCAAGGAATAGTTTATGGATAGCCTTTTGTCTTTTGCTACTTGCCCACTTCCAGTACTTTGCACTTTTTGGTATTGAACTTCATTTCCCATTTTTGGCTCCACCCAAAAAATAGTATCTAGATCTTTTGGCAATATTCTACTGTCCTCCTCATTTTTCACTCTTCTCATGATTTTCGCATCATCTGTAAACATGTTGGCATAGCTTGTTGTTCTTTCCATCATGTCATTATCAGACAAAAATCATTATTGGTGTAAGCACTGAACCTTGTGGTATTCTGTTACTGCTCTCCTGATTGACATCTTGTCCTTTACTATTGTCCTCGCATAACTTTCCCTTAAAAAAATCTTTAATCCATTCTAACAGTTTGCCTCTCAGTCCTCCAACATGCTCCAATTTCCACATATGTTGACTGTGAGGTACTTTATCAAATGCTTTCTCTAAATCCAGGTACACAGTCTGTGTGTGATCACTGCCAAGAACTGGGGCTGTAGGGTTTCCACAAAACTCAAGGCAACAATTGTTACCATGATCTATCCTAACTACAGGCAGTCTATTCTACTTGGCTATAAGGAACCCAACAGGAAATGAAGGGGGATTAAATCAGTAAATATAAAAATGTTTGCCATTCTCAGTTTTTTAAAGAATTACTACCAATATTAATATGAATTTGCTGAAATTATATATGGGGTTCAAAATACTTAATTCTTGGTAAATATAAAGATGTTTGTCCATCTTAATTTTTCAAAAATTGCTACCTACATTACTATTAGTTTGCAGTACTTATATATGAGGTTCAAAATACTCAGAATGATAAGAGCTAACTAATGATATAGATTATAGGTAAGAATTGCAGCTGTGAAACTGGTAAACATCCTAATACACACTTTTAAATCCATCTTAATCTCTTCAGTAAAAGGTGGCAATTACTCTTGCATTCTGGTTGTTATCTGGCTACTTTTGCTCAGCTAAGGATATCAAATGTTGATAAAATTCCAGAATCATGCAACCACAGATATCTAACATGAAACTGATGTTGTCCAATAGTTCCTAACCTAAGACTAATAACCTACAGTCCTACTAAATAACACCCAGTAGCAACCGGCGATTTCCTATGGTGCCCAGGCATTGTGCAAGACTATTTTTTCAGTTCCAATGGTTCATATCATATGAATGATTTATCTACTAGTGAATTCACGAAAAAGTTGTTGAGTTTAGCAGGAGAAATGACGCACAAAGCAGAAAATCCTTTGCTGAATTTCGCACCCGGACCATGGCAATGCCACCATCTTTGTTTATGTTCGGTTGTTGGAAAATGTGAAATGGCTAAATTACCAGGAGTTAGGTTAGGTTAGGTTAGATTAGGACCTAACCTAACCTAAACCACCGACACGTCCGGGCGCTTAATTCAGCAAAGGATTTTCTGCTTTGTGTGTCGTTTCTCTTGCTAAATTCAGTAATTTTTTCGTGAATTCACTAGTAGACAGATCATTCATATATGAACCATTGGAACTGAAAAAAAGAAAAAAAAATACACTTGCACAATGCCCAGGCATCATAGGGAAATCGCCAGTCGCTACCGGGCGTTGCTGATTGCTGCTGGGCATTAATTAGTACAATTCATAACCTAACCTAATGTGGTACTGGAATACAACTAGGTAGGTCAAACACCACCAGAGGCGCCACCGTCGATGACGAGCACAATAGCGCGTCATTTTATGCGCACGCCGTTCAAACGGCCAAATTTACATACCGCGGGAAATTTAATTAACAAAAATGTTGCGTGAGTGTATTTACTACGATCGTAATAAATTTCAAACATTCACATCATCAGTTACATGTCGGTCAATAAAAACATTAGATAAACATGGCGGCCTGCATTCAGCAGTATATCAAAAATTGGTATATGTTTCAACGTAAAAAATGAGCTAACAAATTTATTGTGCGGGCAACTGACCATAATTAACCAAAACTACTAGTATCGTGGATTATTCTAATACCAAAATAAAGTCAGTATGTTACGGTAGAGCTGAGAAATTGGTTGTTAAAATTAGTTTTTTTTTTTCTATCGGGTCGGATTATCGGATAACAACATCAACATCCATCCCGCCATCTTATCTATCACTGGTGATATGGACCATACTTCACTCTATTAAGTTTCTTACTATTATGTTATTAGTGTAATAGACTTATAGTTGAATTATTTTAAATATTTCCTTTAAAATGTGTGATTTTCATGTAATTTGATCGAAGAGAAGTTACGTTTTCATCCTCCGTAATATTACGGACCACAGCTACGATTCGTCCTGCCCGCTATCTATGATCACTGGTGGTATGGATCAAACTACACTATTAAGTTTGTTACTATTGGGTTATTAGCGTAATACCTTGCATATAATTGAATTATTCAAATTATTTTCTTTAAAATGTGTGATTTTCATGTAATTTTACGGTATTCGTAGCTGTGGTGGGTAATTTTGCAGAGGATAAAAACGTAATTATATGATCAAATTACATGGAAATCACACATCTTATAGAAAATAGGTCAAATAATGCAACCATATGCTAATTTTTTATATAAAATTGTGCCTGTCAGTAAAAACCGTCATTGTTTACGTTTGATCGGCGATCAGTCAGACCGCACGTTTCGGCCCGATTTCCTCGGACAAAATAGGCCCGATTTAATTCCATTCAAAATGCAATATCTCGAGAACTAGGACAGCTAGATGGATAAATCAAATTGCATTATACTCATAGCGACTTTTTCCATCCCATGAGAACTACTTCAGCTCAAATATCAGGAATTCCATTTTCATATTGACCTAGCTAATACAACCTAATTTTTCTTGTTGACATTGTTATCTTACTAATCAAATGTGTGCTTAGAGTCTTTTGGACAATATTTCGGTCGCATAAAAATTACAGTGAATGCTTAGCACTGGAGAGATGGGGGAGGAAATATTGTTTGCAGATGCCAGATGGTTATGGTACCTTCAGGATTCCTACCCATCTGAACAAGTCAAATACCCAGCCATGTTAATGTTTACAGTAAATAGTAATTATCACTACCTCCCCTTATTAAGTCATGCCTGAATACAGCATTTATGACCAAATGATTAGTCAATATTATCTTTATGATAACTTGTCTAACCTTAACAATACAATTCTAACAAATAACGCTGCCAAAACATCTTGCTTGATTTATATAAATAAACACTTGACACTACAAAAATTAAAATACAATTGTATTCAACACATACCTTAAGCTTTCAAAACCTTTATATAATACAATAATCTTCTCTCAGCGTCAATACTGCAAAGCCTTATTCTGCGTAAACCTCATTAATGTTGAAAAATACTGCCACAACACTGTTTTGGTTATTATTCATACTATACTTTGTTTTGCACTGCAATGTAATCACTTCTACCTCCTTAGCGGATTATAGTTAAATTAGCAATAGTATCTTTACGCATGGAAACAGAAAACATTTGCTAAGCAAAACATTTTGGAAAGTAAAGATATGTTTTGCTTTAGATAGATAGATTGATAGATTTTATTTTGTTATTGTATACACACACATAGAAATACACTGTATAAAGTTGCGAGGATGACACAATAAAGCACATAATACTTATTTCCACTGTGGTCTTCTTAAAAAACAAAGAATCCAGATGCATTTAAACAAGAAGTAGTATAACTAAGAACAGAACTTGTTTTAAATAATAACTAGTACTTGAAATGATAATAATTTATATGACTCCCTATGTAGAGAAAGAAAAGCTAATCTACATAGCAATGACCAAAATACGTTACACAAAATTATTTTTACGAATAATAATCTTTGACATAACTCATTATGGAAAGAAAGAACGTAATTTCTATGCTGGGTCCTAAGGACTTTTTCCTCAAGAGAGGCTCAAGTGGTGCTTACCCTCTGGAAGTCGCTTATTCAACCGATCCTGGACTATTGTAGCCAACTCCGGTCACCACACAAACCCGGAGACATCCAGATGCTTGAAGCTGTCCAACGGAACTACACCAGGCACATCAAAGGGATGCAAGATCTCAACTATTGGGATCGCCTGGGAGCACTAGGTCTATACTCTCAACAGAGGAGGAGAGAAAGATACAGGGCCATTTACACATGGAAAATCCTTGAGGGACTTGTTCCGGACCCCACGCCCTCTACAATCAAGCCATACCACAGTGTAAGGCATGGGCGCAAATGTGAGAGACAAACTCTCCCATCAAGAGCCCCGGAAAGGATTAAGACCCTACTGGCAACCAGCCTAGGCCATGAGGGTCCAAAAATCTTCAACGCCCTCCCAAAAGAGGTGAGAGAGAAAACTAAATGCTCGGTGGACAGCTTCAAACATGCACTGGACAGGTTCCTGCGGAAGGTGCCAGACGAGCCTCCAGTGCCAGGCTACACTGCCATCAGTAGGTTCTCTCAAAACTCACTACCAGACCAACTGACCCTCGCGAGGAAAGACAACAGGACTGGCAGCAGCGGTAGTCCACTACGGCTGTGAGGATCGACCTCAGAACTCCACTAAGTAAACTAAGTGTACATACAAGGGAGCAGAGCTGGGCACCAGTCCGTTAATCCGTTAATTGTCAATTAATAAAGTTATGTAGTGACGCGCCGCTGGTCAAAACCAGACTGGCCACCACACAACTCGAGCTAGGCCTTTATACTCGCTGTAGTTAGCAAGCATAAGAAAGTGTTTATTATCCTCATGTTGTAGTTCTCTGCAAAATTGACCAACATCTCTCCTCTGTCATTTCTTTCTCCTACTCCAATCTTCCCAATGCACGACTCATCTCCCATCTTCTTCCCCACATTAGCATTAAAGTCCCCTATTACCAACGTGTACTTACTTTTTTCTTGATCCATTACCTGATTTAAATGATCATAGAAGGACCCAATTTCATCGTCTAAACTCTGTATGCCTTTTACACATCCTAATTACAATCCAAACTAATGAACTTGACTACGTTACCAGCAACCTCTCGGTTTATCAAGAATCCTACTCCACTAGATTTTTCTTTGTCCTTATCTTCATAGTAGAACAGGTGGTGACCATCTTGTAATTGTATCAGTTTTTCTTCCGCTCTTTGGATTTCGCTCAGTCCTACGATGTTCTGCCTGGCGTTGCCTAGTTCTTCCATTAAACTTTCCAGCCTGTGGTCTTCTGAGAGAGTTTTACGTTTTAGGTATAGATCTTCATTTTCTTCATGTTGTTTAATGTCCAAGACTTGGATCTGCTTGGACAGTGCTTACTCACATTCGGTGGCACACTGCCCGTAAGCACACAAGGCAATGCAGTTGGACCTTTAGGAGACGATGATCCAACAGGAACGCCCGGTTTTCTTTTGGTTGTGTAATTCATTTGGCTATGAAGGAATTTTGGCAGTAATCTCACCTCCCTGCCAACTGGTTTCCAGTGAGATATTTCTCTGGTGTCACCTTATTCATTATGTTTGGTGGAGCCCTATATATCTATAGGGTACCCAGTAGTCCACGCCGTCATTATGACGGTACCCCATATATCTATGAGGAATTTCCCTGTTCGCCATCAGGGACGTGCCAGTTAGCAGTGGGTCCTGTGACTGTGTGTGTGAGCTGCTCTTTGTCTGATCTTTCTTACAAAACCTGTTTGATATGGGTGACCCTGCAGAGATTTCCTCTCTATCGACATAGCTTTTGTAATCATTAAGATTCTCAAGTATATATATATATGTATATATCATATATATATATATACACACACACACACACATATATATATGTATATATATATATATATATTTATATATATATTGTTATGAAGGTAAGACAGAGCGAGAACACTATATTCCTGACGTTTCGACTACAAGTCTGAAGAAGTCTTGTAGTCGAAACGTCAGGATTATAGTGTTCTCGCCCTAACCCGCGTTTCTCTACCACTTTTTCCACTCCTATATATATATATATGTATATATATATATATATATATATATATATATATATATATTAGTAAAGGGGGGGAGCAGGTTCTCAGTAATACACGTGGAGTTAAAAACGACAGCATTGTTGTAGTTGTTCAGTTTTTTCTTCGTATTCTCGATTTTCCTGATAAGAGATTTTCCATTAACTGGGTGAATTGAAACTAGGTCTCTATATTCTTCCATTTGTTCTTATTTGACTTCGACGTTTCGTCTTAAACAAGACATTATCAAGATATAACTGAAATAACAAAAATTACATGGTAACAGTAAAGGTACTAGACAATATCAAGATATAACTGAAATAACAAAAATCACATGGTAACAGTAAAGGTACTAGACAATATCAAGATAAAACTGAAATAACAAAAATTACATGGTAACAGAAATAATAAAGGTGACAGATATGCGAAAATAAATACAAAGACTCACATTTAAAGGGAGCGAAGAGAGGGAGAAGGGTGTGACAATCGGGGATGACAGAAGTATATATACCTAAGATCAGGTCAGACAAGGGGGGGGGAGGAAAGGGACAGACAATAAGGACCTCAGAGGTCAAGGGGTAAGGGGGGTGGTTAGGTGGGTGCGGTCACCGAGGGTGGGGGAGGAGGTGGAGGTGAAGGGAGAGAGAGAGAAGGGGTAGAGGGAGGGGGGGATTTTTATTTCTAAATAATGGGATAGAAGAGATTACATTGCTTTGGATGTTAATAACTGGTGTTCTGTCCTTAATGTGAAAGGCTTCGAGTAGTTGTAGTCTCCTAGGGTCTATACATACATATATATATATATATATATATATATATATTATATATATATATATACATATATATATATGTATATATATATATCTATATATGTGTGTGTGTGTGTGTGTGTGTGTGTGTGTGTGTGTGTGTGTGTGCGTTTGTGTGTGTGTATACACACACACACAAACACACACGACTCGGTGGCGCGGTTGATAGAGCGCTGGATTGGGAAGTGCGGTGGTGCTCGCAGTACCCAGTTCGAATCCTGCCCAGGGCCGAAATTATTTCGGCATCGCTGTGCTTCAGGTCGTTACTCTGACTCTCGTGGGCAGGGAGTTGGGTGTGTGTGTGTGTGAAAGGTCATAGCATTACCCATAGATCGGTCATACAAGCTCTGAGCTCTCTTCCAGGAGGGAAATAGCTGTCGATCACGAGTCCAACACGTGATCCAAAGACCAAGGTGAATACTCACACACACACACACACACACACACACACACACACACACACACACACACACACACACACACACACACACACACACACACACACACACACACACACACACACACACACACACACACACACATATATATATATATATATATATATATACAGAAACCACTTGGGAAATAAAATTATTGAATACCGTAATTCAATTGTTTTATTTTCCAAGTGGTTTCTGCAAGTATTGTTGTCGTGTGCTTAGTGATTTGTTTTGCATATGTATATATATATATATATATATATATATATATATATATATATGTGTGTGTGTGTGTGTGTGTGTGTGTGTGTGTGTGTGTGTGTGTGTGTGTGTGTGTGTGTGTGTATTTTACCTAGTTGTATTTACCTAGTTGTATTTTGCGGGAAGGGGAGCTATGCTCGTGTTGTCCCGCCTTTGTATCTTGCAGTGTCTAGTTTGTTTTTAAACTCATGAATGGTTTTTGCGCATACTATTTCATTGTCCAGTTTGTTCCAAGTGTCCAAAACTCTATGAGGAAAACTGTTTTTCTTCAGTTCTCTTCTATAGCTATGTTTTTTTATTTTTTTTCCATGTCCTCTTGTGTTTCTTTTGTCCCAGTTAAGTAAGTTCTCACTATCGAGTACCTCTGTGCCTTTCATGATTCTGTAGATGGTCAATAGGTCACCTCTCTCTCTTCTTTGCTCCAGTGTCGGTAACTCCAGTTTAGCCAATCTCTCCTCGTATGATAGGTTTGCAAGTGCAGGTGCCATTTTTGTAGCTGCTCTTTGGATTCTTTCTATTTTCTTTATATTCTTTTTGGTACTGGGGGACCACAATGTCGCTGCATACTCTAATCTAGGCCTTATCAATGTAACCAATATTTTTTTCATCATGTCTTCGTCCAAGTATGTAAACGCCACTTTTATTGATCTTAGCAAGTTGTAAGTCTCCCCGACAATTTTGTTAATCTGTATATCATAGGACAAGTCGTTCGTGATAATTACTCCCAAATCTTTTTCGGATCCTACTTTCTTTACTTCTTTGGTTCCAATTGTATATTGTCCTGATATTCTGTTTTTGCTTTTTCCAAACTCCATTATGCTACACTTCTTCGTATTAAAGTCCACTTCCCATTTCTGACTCCAGTTCCATACCCTATTTAGGTCTTCTTGCAGTGCTTCACAGTCCTCATCAGTTTCTATTTTCCTTAGCAGTTTGGCGTCATCGGCAAAGAAGCTCATGTAGCAGTTCACGTCCTCATCCATGTCATTCATATAGATAGCAAACATTATTGGTGCCAGCACAGATCCTTGCGGTACTCCACTGATCACCTCTTTCCAGTCTGAATATTTTTCTCTGAGCACTACTCTCATCTTTCTACCAGTCAGAAAGTCCTCTATCCATTTTAGTAGGTTTCCCTGTATTCCTCCTATGTGTTCCAGTTTTTTTAGTAGTTTTCTGTGTGGTACTTTGTCAAAGGCTTTTTGCAAGTCTAGGAATGCACAATCAGCCCATCCATTTCTTTCTTGCACTATGTCTATTAGTCTTGAGTAAAAGCATATTAAGTTTGTGGAGCATGATCTTCCTTGTCTGAATCCGAATTGTCTTGGGTTTAATATGTCATTGTCTTCCAGATGTTTTACCCATCTATTCTTGATTATTTTCTCACAAATTTTGGCAATGGTGCTTGTTAGTGATACTGGCCTATAGTTGGTGGGTTCTTCTTTGTTTCCTCCTTTGTGTATTGGTACAATGTTAGCGTTTTTCCAGTCCTCGGGTATCTTTCCTTCTTTGAGTGAGCTGTTTATTAAGATGTGTATTTTGTCTGTTAGTTCTTCTTTGCACTCCTTTAGAATCCAATTTGCAATACCGTCCGGGCCATGTGATTTTCTGACATCCAGCCTTGATAAATGTTCTGATATTTCCTTTAGTGATGCTGTAAACTCATTCATGAGGGGAGATTTCTTGTTTTTGTCTATGTCACAATTCGGTATTTTCTCTCTGGTGAAAACAGATTTAAAGTGATTGTTCATGACTTCGGCCATCTCTAAATCTTCTGTGTATTCTATGTTTCCTTGGCATAGTTTCACCAATTCCTGTTTGTTTTTAAGTTTACCATTCACATACCGATAGAATAGTTTGGGTTGCTCTTTGCATTTGTCTATAATATCCTTCTCATGGTTCCTTTTCTCCTCTCTTCTCACATTAACATACTCATTTCTATAGTTAACATAAATTTGCCATTTGCTTTGTTTTTTGTCTTTTCTCCACTTTTTCCAAGCTTTGTCCCTTCTGTCTTTTGCCTCACTGCATCTTTTGTTGAACCAACATTTAATGTACTCTCTCTCTCGCTTTTGTCTTGGTACATGCCTGTTTACCCCTTCATTGTAGTTTTCCATCAATATATTCCATTTCTCTTCCACTGCTGTTTCTTCCCTGTAAAATATTTCCCAGTTTGCATTCCGGAAGAATGTCTTTAGTTTTGTAAAGTCTGTTTTGTTGTACCTCAGTCTTCCTTTCCTATGCTTTTCGTTCCTCTCTATGTCTATTTCTTCCTTTAGTATAGTTTCGATGAGTACATGGTCACTCTTTCCAATTGGTGTCTCATACTGGACTTTATGCACTATTTCAGGCTCTGTTGTAAATATTAGATCTAGTTTCGATGGCTCTTCATTATTTCTGTACCTTGTGTTTTCATGGACCCATTGGGTCATTGTGTACTCCATGGTCATATCTAGCAGTACATTGCCCCACGAGTCATCTCCTCCTTGCACTGTCATGCTGACCCAACAAATTTCTTTGCAATTGAAGTCCCCCATAACTACCAGATTACCCTTACCCATTAGTATCTCATTGAGTGATTTTCTTGTGTCATCTAGCATTTTTTTATGTTCAATTTCTTTCCAAGCGCTTGTTTTTGGAGGCACATAAGTCACCACAAACTTTCTACTTTTCATATTCTTGCCTTCGACTTTTATCATGATCAATTCAGCATTACCTTTGCCCTCTGCAATTTTTGTCACCTTTAGGTCTTTCTTGGCCAAGAACATGATTCCCCCTCCCTGTTTCTTGTCCCTGTTTTTTATCCAGTAGTTGTATAAACCTTGTCCGATAACAGTGGATGGTATTTCACCTCTTAGTTTAGTCTCTACAATTCCCATTATGTCTGGTTTTGCTTCTAACAGATAATCATTGAGTTCGTTCAGTCCCGAAATTAGTCCGTCAATGTTGGTATAGGCCACTTTTAATTTTCTTCCTTCTCCCTGGTTTCTTCTTCCCTTGTTTTGTTCGTTTTGAAGCGCCATTGTCTTAATCTCAAGTCTATTACTCTCCACTGGAATTCTTTGCATTCTGTCTCTGATCTTTTCAAGTTTTTTTCCTTTGCTTCTTCTCTTAGCGCCCTTTCTTTTTCTAATTCCTCAGTACTCATTTCTCTTTTTATCCATATCTTATTGTATTTTTCACTCTTTGCCAAGTTACCTACTTTTTCAAATATGTCTTCTACTACCACTTGTGACCTTAGTTTTATCTTTAGAGGTCGATTCCTATCCTTAGTATAGCGACCAATTCTGTAAGTCTCTTCTAAGTCTGTGCCTGAATCACTATCTCCCCCCTGAATTTCATTAAGGATTTCTACTGCTGTCTCTTTTTCTTCTTTTTCTCTCATGTACCTCGCCAATCCTTGTTTTTCTTTAAGCCCATAAACCACAATACATTTCTTCCTATCTACTGTGTCCCTGACCCAATTTGCTTTTTCGTTAATCACTTGAATGATTGTGTCTTTTGCATTATCTTGCATTTGCTGCTTGACTATTTCTTTGAAAGCAATTTCTTTATTTTCAATATTTTCTTTCCACTTCTTAATTTCCTGGATACTGTCCCCACCTAAGTTTTCTTCGATCTTTTGTGTCAATTCTTGGAATTTGTTGTTCACTTCCTGCTTTAGATTTTCGCTATTATTATCATTAGTTTTCTTCTTTTCATTATCATTCTTCAGTTCATTTATGTCTCTTTTCATTTCTTTAATTTCGTTTGTAAGATCCAAGTTAGCTTTTTTCAGGTCAGAAATTTCATGGTTAGTCTTAGATAAACAATCAATTAAACCAATGACCTCTTTTCTTAAGTCCATGATTTCATTTTCCCACCGAGTCCTATTTTTGCTCATCTCTCTCTCTATCTCTAATAATCTACTTAAGTTCTTTCTTTCGTACTTAACAAACCCTAAGAAATCATTGTCGTAACACGTGGTGCTTTGTTTATTGTTTACATCGCGGTTCAGTGGATTGCCTCCAGATGGCTCTGATTCGCAACTGGCTTTCGAGTCATTTTCATTCATTTTTGCTAATTTCGAGTTAACACAATTAACTAGCACTGCATAGATACCATTTCGGGCACTCACGTTCACTCCCCACCCCTACAGTACAAACCAGGTTTTCCTTTTTCGTCGTAAATCCTCTTCTTCTTGGTCGCGCGACGACGAGCGGTGTTGCTTCGATGAGCGTGTGTGTGTGTGTGTGTGTGTGTGTGTGTGTGTGTGCGTGTGCGTGTGTGTGTGCGTGTGTGTGTGTGTGTGTGTGTGTGTGTGTGTGTGTGTGTGTGTGTGTGTGTGTGTGTGTGTTTGTGTGTGCGGCCACACGACTCGGTGGCGCGGTTGGTAGACCGCTGGACTGGGAAGTACGGTGGTGCTCGCAGAACCTAGTTCGAATCCTGCCCAGGGCCGAAATTATTTCGGTATCGCTGTGCTTCAGGTCGTTACTCTGACTCTCGTGGGCGGGGACTTGGGTGTGTGTGTGTGTGTGAAAGGTCATAGCATTACCCATAAATCGGTCATACGAGCTCTGAGCTCTCTTACGGGAGGGATATAGCTGTCGATCACGAGTCCAACACGTGATCCAAAGACCAAGGTTAACACACACACACACACACACACACACTTCAACGAATGGACGGCTTAGAAGACGTTCTGAAGAAAAGTGAAGTCTGTGGATCCCAACGCAAAGAGAAGTGCCTAGTGTTTTTGCAGGGTGGGGGGGAAATTGCTCGTGGAGTAGTGGGAACGTAGGGAAAGAGGAAAAGGGGAGGGATTACTGAGGGAAATGGAAGGAAATGAGGAGGGAGTAGACTTTGCCCAGCCAGACAAGCGGAAGGTAAACAAAAGACTTAGCGAGGATCAAATGTCTAATAAAAATGTAAAGATTAGAAGTATAGAGAGGAGCAATACAGAAGAAAGTGACGAGAATATGTTCCAGGGATTTAAAGAGGGTGGGGGGGACACAACCCCCCCCCCCGACTGATAAGACTAGAGGAGAGAGTTGATAAGGTGATCGAGGACTTGGAACGTAAGTTAGGTAATGTAGACTCCATTTTCCAGAGAATTGAAAGGTTGGAACAACTAGAGAAGGCTAACAGAAACTTAACTGAAGAAATAGAGGACCTAAAAAGACAGTTAGGAAATGTAAAGGAGGAGAATGAGAAATTGAAGAAGAATAGTAATGAAAATAGAGAGAAAATAGCTACAGAAGTTAAAAATTGGAGAATAACTCAAGAAGGGAATAAGGTTTCATTCACTGACATAGTCAAACAGCAATTGAAAGAACATAATGAAGACTCAGTTATTAAAGTGATGAGACAGAAGGAGAATATAGTAAGAGAATTAGCTGACAAAAAGAAATGTATAATTATATTAGGAATGGAAGAGAAACATAACCCAGATAGAACCGCAAGAATCAAGGAGGAAAATGAAAGAGTAAGCAGTTTATTAAAATTAGTCCAGGAAGATGAACCAGAAATTATAAAGGAAATTGAGGAAAAATTCAGACTAGGAAAATATAGTACAGATAAGACCAGACCAATTAAGATTAAATTCAGGTCACAAACAACGGCAGAGAAAATTCTATCCAAGACAGGGAAACTAGCAACAAATGATCAATATAAAAAGGTATGGATAAAAAGAGAAATGAATAAGGAGGAAAGAGAGGCAGAAAAGAAGAAAAGAATTGAAGCTAAGGCAAAAAACGAGGAAAGAACGGAGTCAGAGAAAGAGAGATTCTATTGGAGAGTAGTGAACATGAAAATAAAGCAGTTCGACATACTAAAGAAAAACATAAGGGAAACAGAGAACACAATGGAAGTGGCAGAAAACTAAGAGTGTCTTACACAAATATAGATGGATTGATAACAGGATTGAATGAACTGAATGATTATTTGAAAGAAAAAGAACCGGACATAATGGGAATTGTAGAAACAAAATTAAAAGGCCCACTACCACCCAACAGTGTAGGACATGATACATACAATTATTGGATTAGAAACAGAGAGAAAAAACAAGGGGGTGGAGTTATGTTCCTGACTAAGAAGGATATAAACGTGAAAGGTGTCATATATGGAAAGAATACAGTAGTTATGATTATGATGTTAACAAAACACCAGGGCCTGACGGTTGGCATCCAAGAATCTTAAAGGAAATGAAAAATGAGATTGTTGTTCCATTAGAAATTATTTTCAAGAAATCCATCATATCCGGAGATGTCCCAAGAGAATGGAAGCTAGCTAACGTTACTCCCATATTCAAAAAAGGTGACAAAAAGAAACCAAATAACTATAGGCCTATAAGTTTGACTTCGATCGTAGGAAAAATAATGGAAACTATCATCAGAGATGATATCGAATATCATTTAGAAAGTAACCGTTTGATAAATGATAGCCAGCATGGTTTCAGACGGAAACGTTCTTGCGTGACTAACTTACTCGAATTCTACAACACAGTTATCTCGAATTATGACAAAAGAAACAATATAGATTTAATATATCTAGACTTTGCAAAAGCTTTTGATACCGTCCCACACGAAAGACTACTTACTAAATTAGCTTTGCATGGAATAAGTGGTAGCCTATTAGGTTGGACTAGTAATTGGTTGAAAGGTCGAAAACAGAGAGTTGTTTTAAATGGAAAAACTTCTGGATGGAAAAATGTTGCAAGTGGAGTTCCTCAGGGTTCCGTTCTTGGGCCACTTCTATTCATAGTATATATAAATGATATAGACAATGGACTAAAATCTACTGTTTCCAAATTTGCTGATGATACAAAACTGTGCGGAGTGGCAAATGATCACTCAAACCAATTAGATATTCAAGAAGATTTAGATAAATTACAGCAATGGTCTGAAAAGTGGCTAATGAAATTTAACACAAGTAAATGCAAGGTAATGCACATAGGTAAAAATAACAGTAAGTACGATTACAAGTTATTTGGAAATTCGTTAACAAAAGTGGATAGTGAAAAAGATCTCGGCGTAATTATCAGTAACGACCTCAAATCATCCAAGCAGTGTATTTCAGCCTCTGAGAAAGCAAATAAGATTCTGGGATTGATTGCGCGATCTTTTGATTTCAAAAGTCCATCACTCATTAACAAGCTATATAAATCGTTAGTTCGTCCACATTTGGAATATGCTGTTTCCGTATGGTCACCGAATCTCATTAAAGACATTGACAGACTGGAAAAGGTACAACGGCGAGCCACAAAACTGATTCCAAATATCAAAAATAAATCATACGAAAATCGACTTAAGCACATGAATCTGTTTTCCCTAAAAAAGCGTAGACTCAGAGGTGACTTGATACAGGTCTTTAAGATTTTAAAGGGAATTGACAACATCAAAAGTGACAAAATTTTCACATTGAATGAGAATCAGACAAGAAACAATGGTCTCAAACTGTCCGGAAATAGATTCAATTTGGAAGTAGGTAGAAACAACTTTGCCAACCGTGTAGTTAATGAATGGAATAAACTTCCTGCACAGGTAGTGCAATGTAGTTCAGTTCGAAGCTTTAAGAATCATTTAGATAAATACCTAAGTAAGATGCTGTAATTATTATAATTTATGTTATATTATTTGTTTTTGTTTTGTTATAATTTGTCTGTCTGGTTTTCATTTATTATTAGTTATATGTCAATTTATTATCATTTACTATTTACCTGTTTGTTTGTTATTCAACTATACCAATGCATTTATTTATGTATTTTAATTGTTATTTACATTGTTATAGTTTTAATTTATTATTAATATGATTTTTTTTTTTTTTTTTTTTTTTTTTTTTTTTTTTGCATCCGACCTAGATATGGATCAAAAGGTCTCCTGTCGGCATGCTTTGCCTTTGTAATCCTTTGTAATGATAGAAGTGGAAGACCGAGATAAGAAGAGCAGAAAATTTGTGATCAATTATGTGCCTCCGAAAACAGCCTCATGGGAGGAGAGTGAACATAAAAGTATGTTAGAGGACACAAAGATAGCATTAACTAAAATAATGGAAGACGGAGGAAGAATAGTTATGATGGGAGACTTTAATTGCAAAGAAATCTGCTGGGAAGAAATGACAGTAAAGAGTGGTGATGACTCATGGGGAAATGCTCTACTTGAGATAATTACTGACCATTCAATGACACAATGGATACAAGAGAACACTAGGTATAGAAATGAAGAAGAACCATCGAGGCTAGACTTAATAATTACATCTGAACCTAGAATAGTGGACAAGATTGAATATAAAACACCAATAGGTAAAAGTGACCACATATTGATTGAACTGGAACTTAATGAAGAAAAATATATGAAAAGAAATGAACAATATAGAAAAGGAAGAATGATGTATGAAAAAACAAACTTTGATAGAATAAGAGAATTCTTCCAACAAGAAAACTGGGAAGAAATATACAAAGAAGAAACATCAGTGGAAGAGAAATGGAATATCTTGACAAAAATTTACAAAAAAGGAGTGGAAAAGTATGTCCCAAGACAAAAACAAGAAAAGGAATATGTAAAATGCTGGTACAACAAAAGTTGTAGGGAGTTAAAAGACAAAAGAGACAAAGCCTGGACCAGATGGAAAAAAGACAGAAGACCTGAAAAATGGAAAATATATATTGGTTATAGAAATGAATATGTACAAAAGTGCAGAGAGGAAAAAAGAAAATATGAAAAAGATGTTATAGAAAAGTGTAAAGATCAACCAAAACTATTCTACAGATTTGTAAACAATAAACTGAAAAACAAACAAGACTTGGAGAAATTAAGACAAGGAGGAGTTGAATACACTGAGGAAATGGAAATGGCAGAAATTATGAACAAACATTTTAAATCAGTGTTTACAAGGGAAAATATACAACCTGAAGAGATTGAGTGGAAGGAAAAAGTCCCCCCTATGGAAGAAATAGAAGTAACAAAGAATGAAATATTGACACACTTGGGTAATTTTGATGTCAGAAAATCGCATGGGCCAGATGAAATAGCAAACTGGATTCTGAAAGAATGCAGGAATGAACTGGCAGACAAAATACATAGCATAATAAGCAGTTCCTTAAAAGAAGGAAAAGTTCCAGAAGATTGGAAAAAAGCAAATATAGTACCTATATATAAAGGAGGAAATAAAGAAGAACCGACCAACTATAGACCAGTCTCTCTAACAAGTACAATAGCAAAAATATGTGAAAGAATTATCAAAAGTAGATGGGTAAAATACTTGGAAAAAAACAACGTACTAAATCCAAGGCAATTTGGATTCAGACAAGGACGATCATGCGTCACCAATTTAATATGTTTCTATTCAAGGCTAATAGATATAATACAAGAAAGAGATGGATGGGCTGATTGTGCATTTCTAGACCTAAAAAAAGCTTTTGACAAAGTACCACATAAGAAGCTGCTTAAGAAATTAGAATATGAAGGAGGAATACAAGGTAAATTGCTAAATTGGATGGAAGACTTTTTGCAAGACAGAAAAATGAGAGTAGTGATAAGAGATCAGCACTCAAAATGGAATGAAGTAATAAGCGGTGTCCCGCAGGGA
>NC_134787.1:2988119-3085619 GCF_046742065.1 Oratosquilla oratoria | reverse complement strand
GTTTAGGAAGAAAGTAAAGAATAAGTATATATGGGAGAGGGTGGTGGATGGGAGGGTGGTAGATAGGGCTTTAATGGACTATATAGTGGTGCCCAAGAGAAGAGTATGAAGAGTTTTGGATTACATATTCTAAGGGGAGAGGGGGGGGGTATCAGATAATTTTTTGGTTGAAGGTAAGTTGAGAGTGGAGGATAGGTGGAGAATGCGGTAAAGGGCAGAAGATAGGGAGGTGTTTAAAGCAAAATGTTTAAATAAGAAGGAAAAGGAGCAGGGGTAGCTTACAAGGAGTAAATGAAAGAAGTGTGGGAGGTTGTGAAGGATAAAGTGGAAGTTGGTGTTGAAGAGGAATGGGATTATTTAAAGGAGGCAGTAACAAGGTATGCAAAGGTTGTATGTGGAACAAGAAGGACGGAAGGAATAGAATGAAGGGTAGTGAGTGGTGGGATGATGAATTGAAAAAGGTAGTAGAAGAGATGAAGTGAGCATTCAGGGACTGGTTACAAGATAGGATTTGAGAAAAATATGAGAAGTATTAAAAAAAAAAGAAGAGAAGCAAAACAAAATATAAAGGAGGCAAAAAGAAGAGCAAATGTAAAATGGGAGAGGAGTATGACATACATTTTTGAAAGCAATGAAAGTATGTTTCGAAAGGAAATTAAGAGAGGTAAGGGAGACGAGTTAAGTAGAGAAGAATAGGGAAAAGGTACAGATGGAGAGATTTTGACTGAAGAGGAGGCGGTAGAGGGAAGATGGGAGGAGTATTTTAGAGAGCTGTTGAATGTGGAGGAAGATGGGGTGGGATTGGTGGTAGGAGTGGGAGGCGCTAAGGAAATGACAGTAATGGGGGAGGAAAATGGAGGAAAAATAAGAAAAGTTGAGGTGCAAGTAGCTCTGAAAACGATGCGAACAGTTAAGGCTCCTGGATTAAATGGTGTCACGTGGAGTGTCTGAAGAAGGGAGGTACATTTATAGTAGATTGGCTGATGAGGTGTTTAATGTGCGTCCAAGGGAGGGCAGAGTGCCAGAGGACTAGAGGAGTGCCTGTATAGTTCCACTTTACGAGAGAAAAGGGGACAAATGTGAGTGTAGTAGTTTCAGAGGGATATATTTTTTTTTGTGTAGTTGGGAAGCCTTACGGAGGTGTTTTGATTGAGAGGATTAGGAGAGGAACAGAATGAGTAATTTGTGAGGAACAGGATGGGCTTAGGAAAGGTAGAAGTTGCGTGGATAATATTTTTGTGGTAAGACAGATGTGTGAGGAAGTTTTGGGAAAAGGTAAGGATTTTGTTTTTTTGTTTTTTTGGGGGAGGAGCTTTGTGGATTTAGAAAAAGATTATGACTGAGTAGGCAGGAAGGCACTCTGGGAGGATTTGCAGATATATGGGATTAGGGAAAAATGTTAAGAGCAGTCAAGAGTTTTTACGAGAACAGTAAAGCATGTGGTAGGATGGGAAATGAAGAGAGCAAGGTTAAGGTGGGACTACATCATGGCTGTGTCATGTCGCCCTGGCTGTTCAATATGTACATGGACGGGCTGGTGCAGGAGGTAAAGGCGAGAGTAATGGGCAGGGGATTGGATATCATTAAAGAAAATGGAGGTGAGCCAGTTGTTGTTTGCTGACGACACTGCGCTTGTAGCTGGGTCAGCGAAGGGGCTATCCTCATCAATATGAGTCAAACATTCGCGCGCACATTATCTGTCTGACGTACGATGATGCATCACAATACGCGTATTATAAGATATAAAGTTTCAGCTGTTACATTCGTTCTCTTTCATCCAGAATTTTTGTAGCCACTGAAAAAGTGACCAAGCCTGTTCACAGAATAAGAGGATCACTCAGCTACAACTACATGATAAATATAATCAAAAAGCCGACGCTGGCACCCACTTGCGCCTCATGACGCCGGCGTAGGCGTCACGGTATTCAGGGGGTTAAGGGAGTCAGTGACAGAGTTCGGGAAATTATGCAATAGGAGAAAGTTGAAGGTAAATGTGGGTAAAAGCAAGGTGATGAGATGCACAAGGCTAGAGGATGGCTGTGAGTTGGAAGTAAATCTAAAAGAAAAGAGGTTGGAGGAAGTGGATAGCTTTAGGTATTTGGGGTCGCATTTGGCAGGAAAGGGAGGGATGGAGGTGGAGGTAAGTTGTAGATTGAGAGAAGCAAATAAATGCCTTGGGGGACTAAAAATTATTATGAGAAATAGACATCTGGGAGTGGATGCAAAGAGGAGATTGTATGAAGGGGTGCTTATGCCGAAGGCTTTGTATGGGACAGAGACTTTAGATTTAAGAGAGGCAGAGAGGAAAAGCTTGAATACGTTTGAGATGAAATGTCTGAGAAGTATGGTAGGGTTTACAAGGTTGGGTAGAATGAGAAACGAGGATGTGAGGAGGAGAGTGTGAGTGGAAAAGAAGATGGCAGATACGGCTCATAAAAGATCATTGGGATGGTTTGGACACACGGAAAGAACGAATGATGAAATTTTAACAAAAGAAGTGTTAAAGTATAATATAATGTAATATAATATAATATAATATAATATAATATAATATAATATAATATAATATAATATAATATAATATAATATAATATAATATAATATAATATAATATAATATAATATAATATAGTATAATATAATATAGTATAGTATAATATAATATAATATAATATAGTATAATATAATATGGTATGATATAATATAACATAACATAATATAAAATGATGTGATATAATATAGATAGTATGAAGACCCTAAATATATGGTGGGCACAACCAAACATAGCACAATATCATAGTACATATACTTGAGTACATTTTTTTACATAAGTATCAGGGTGATCTTGATTTTCATAGAATATATACTTTCAAGTAATAATCACTCATGATTACAATACTAGTGACTGTTTTACTATGAGCGTATACATGAATAACATCGAATCAAGAACGATACATCAGTAATCCCTAACATAGTATTATTGGAAATGAATTACTTCATCATGTATATTTATATATATTATCTACATACGTACTAGAAATCCTAAGTACAAAATATATGATTATTATCTGATGTTTTATATATACTGAATAATATACTTTTACATATTTCTTTATAATATGTCGAGTTCAATATGGCTGCCTGGATTGATAGGTGACACAAACCGACTGCAGGAAAGAAGTCACGCATGTTATTCATTCAGAAGACATATTGTAAGCTTAAACTTACTAAAAGATAAATTTAGATGTTACGAGATTACTGTTATCACAGATATTCCCTGTAGATCTGTATGTGTATGTAGTAAAAATGGTTTTGATCTAGTGATCTCGCAATAACAACCTTTCGCCGATAGCATTTTCTATATGTACGCAACATTATATGAAGTGAAAGTTCAATTTGCGGCACTTCACAGAGAATAGTGTTGATACTAATGAGAGAAGTAGTTCGCACATATGTTACAATGAGTTACAGAATGAAAGTTTCGTATTTGTGACGGGTTGAATTAAGATGCTTTCTGGAGGAACACTCGCCCCCTAATGAATTACAACATCTCAAGATTAGTGTGTCATTCTAATCCAGGCGCTTAATTTCTTTTCCTTTTGGGTCATAGGGTATATGCTGTAAGTATAGTTTTGTTTAAGGCTTATGTGAACTCTGACCATAGATAACAGAGGTAGAATGCCTCAGTTATTGCAATGGGAGTTGCAAGTAAAACTTAGGCAATAGCTAGATCCTATTTCATACTTAGTGTGGAAAAAAGGACGGCATTTCTAAAGGTCAGTCAGTTAAGTGGAAGGCTCAAAGTGGTCTTTCACTGTAAATTAAATATGAAAGTGGATAAAGGTCCAAAATATCAGTATTTTGTAAATGGTTGTAAATCAGTCTATCAGAGGGAGACTTCCACTTTCAGGGTATCCAGTAAGAATGTACATTTGTATAGAAAACTGTTTCTTCTGGGATGTCTTTTTCATTTTTTTCCATGACATTGCGATGGTTTTGTAACTGTTCTAAATTACCTTGAGATCTTCCCTGTTAATTTTTCCACTTACATCGTCTGAATACTGCAATTATATCACAGGGCTTTCTTCTTTCTATCAGAGTTCACAGAGCTAATAATTGTCATCTTTCCTGTTATGGTTCATTCACTAGGTTGGTAATCAATGTGGGTGCTGCTGACGGTAATTGTCTGGGCTTGTCAATTTATTCAATTTTATTTTATTTCTTATGTATTTTTTGTTGTTGATTGATTTATTTTTTGTGGGGTGCGCACACTGCAGCATATTCTTATCAGGGGCAGAATAGGTTCTTGAGGGGGAGGGTCATTGTATCTCGCCAACAGTTTTGTCAATGTGCTTGTTAGGTGACTAATTATCCCAGGTCAGTACTTGTAGATCTTTCTTCTCCTTTACTGTTGAAATTGTTTCACTTCCAATGGAATAGATTGCTGATGGTCTTGGTACTTTTGCCAATATCCAGTGCAATACACCCTTGTTGTAATGAACCATTTAGGTGGAATGTTGTTATGTTATATCCAAAATTGCAGTATGTCCAATGGTGTCTTGACGTTGCATGTGTTCAAAGCAGTTGATTACCTATATATATAGTACATGTCAGTGTAATAATCATATTGAAGTGTAATGTAATTTTTTTTTTATAGTACTATACTAACAATGCCAGGTAGTAAAACTAGATGCAATAGGTAACAATTGAATGACACAAACACACAACCCTGTGGGGTTGGCTTGAAGTTGCAGATTGCATCATTATGATCATGTGTGAACTTCCAACTCCTTCACAGAACTAGGTTTGTTTTGCCTGCAGGTACTTAGAAAGGAATGATGTGTTTGTTATGACTGAAATTTGCTATGATAAGGTTTGTTATATTGAGGGGTTAGTGTAATTTGAATGCAGATCGCCTGTCAGTATGTGGTTTGTTGTCAAGTTGAGAGGTTGAAACTGTGGGATGTATCCTTTTCAGGTGAATGTGTGTGTAGGGATGTATTTGTGTGTAATAGTGTAGGTTGTCATCTTTATTTGTATTTATATAGTGATTATTTCAGTGATGGAGTCTGTGATTGATATAGCCCCTAGATACAAGTCCTATAGAGAAAACCCTCACACACCAGACAAGAATAACGCCAGCATGACTGCATTCAAGACACCATCTGTTGTTAAAGCAGTACTTACCTGGCTAGGCCAAAATCTTCTAGCAGTCTCTGACTGCATATGGAATGGCCCAAGAAAACTAGAGATGCTCCAGCCAAATTTAAAACAACAGGACATAATTAATGATTTGGCTGATATAGTGTATACCTAATAATATTCTATCTAGAATCTGGTATAGAAGATGACTTTGGATATATGGCTACTTTATTTTCTGTATAGTAAATATTGTTTGTTGATTGTGGGATGTTTGTGAGATGTTAAGTTTAGATGTAGCTGAAGAGTTCATCCCCTAAAGCAGGAAGGAGTTTGCCCTTGAATTGTGTGAGTGATTGGGCTTCTACCTGAGATGGAAGTGTTCAAGTGCCTGGTTCCTGTACATGAAAAGAATCATCTGTGGACTTAAGTGAAAATGTGCTGAGGATGAATTTTGTATTGATGACCTTTGGTGATGGGATGAAGAGAGGGGTGGAATATATCTGTGGGATGGATGGGAGAAAGACCCTGGGAAATTTTATAGCACAAAATGATACCATTCCTGCCTTTGATGGAAAATAGATTTAATCATTTTAGATGTGTAGAGTAAGGAAAGTCACCAAGACTAGTTGCCTGCTTGGTCCACCCACACTGGACTGACTCTAGTTGATTGGTGTTACCCACAAATCCAAGATTCCAGACTGGTGAGGCAAAGTCCAGGATATGCCGAATATCAGAGATGAAGAGAGTAGTCATGAACTGTGGGGAGTACCACATCCAGCCTTGCAGACAGTATCTCTTATGTGTTGATGGAATCTGAACTGGGACACCAAGATTTTTGTGAGCAGTCTTTGGAGTGATGGAAGACTTATCCAAGAAGTAAACACTTGTTAACTCAGAGTAATACAGCTAGTAAACTACAGGTGAACACATTTCTCTTAAGCAAATTTTAAGTCCCAGGATGTAGCTGTGGCAGACAGGGTAGTGATATCCTCATGCAAGGTTAGGGATGATCCAGGCAAGGACTTAGCATAATAGTTGAGGTACAACTTGAGGTCATCAGCAAAAAGCATATATTTGTAGGATAAACTAGCTCCAATGTGGTTGACAAAGATCAGGAATGGTAAGACCCAGGATGGAGCCCTGCAGCACTCTGCTGAGGATAGGCTTAGGAATCTCAACGTTCCATTGATGGAGGCTTGCATAGTGTACCCTGTAAGAAAACTGATCCATCGTAGCAGATTACCAGAAATACTGAGGCAGACTAGTTTATCCATGAGATTGTGCTGGACCTTAATGAAGTTGAATAACATTTAAGTCAATTGTAGAGCCTTGGTCATAATTGTGGGTAACATAGTTGTATGTGAGAATTAGTTTGTCATGTACAGGTTTCTTTACCCTTAAACTGAATTGGGAGTTGTCAGATAGAGTGGTTATCTAGGAAGCTGTGGAGAGTTTTGTTTATTATTCTTCCAAGAGTTTTGCAAGGAATTGTTATTAAGCTGATTAGTCGATAGTTTAATGGGTCAGTCTTGGAGCCATTCTTAAAGATTGGGGTTATATATGAGGTTTTCTAACATTGGGGAATTGTACCAAAGTTTACAGATTTCTTGTTCAGGATGTAGAAAGAAAGAGCAAGTTTGTTTGCACATTCTTTCAGGGCAAGAGGATGTATATTTTCAGGTCCCATATCACTGTTTTTAGGGCTTTCAGGTGATCTCTGATCTCATTGAAGATGAAATGTAGATTAGAGATTGTCTCAGTAGAGTGTTGATGGGGAGCAGGTTCATTTATTGTGGTTATTGAGAAGACTGTTGAGAGTGACTACAAATTTGTTTGCTATCCTCAGTGGAGTGTCAGTTAGTGCATTGTTCATTTTGAGAGGTCCAGTCTTTGGCCATGCTACTTTTTTATGTCTGATATAGGAATAGAAAATTTTTGGTTTCTTCTTCCTTTGACTAAAAAGGAAGTCTTTTGCATGGTGAGAGAAGCCTGGCATAGCCTTGTATTGGTGTCATTGAGTTGGTAAAGTTTCAGTTGAGCTTGGTAAGACCTACAGCCATGTTGGTATCTTGCTTGTTTGTATCCTTGCCAGGCCTATATCTTTGTTTAAAAAGATGTCTTGGAATCTTCTTATGCCAAGGAGGGTAAGCTTTGGGAGGTGGTTTGTGGGGGACATGTAACTGTGTTATGTATATTCAGTGAAATATACTTGGCTGTTTCATTAGTATCAAGGTTGTGAAGTTTTCCCAACTATGCATGGAGAGGGCTTGTCTGATTCCTCTGTAATCCACCTCGCCCAGTTGGGCTGCCGATATGAGTTAGTGATTGAATGATTATCTGTGATGTTTTGGTATATAATAGAAAGTTTCACCAAGGTATGGCCACAGCAAAGATAAGGGGGCAGAACAGAAATTTCTGCAATGCGATCTTTGTCAGTGGTGAGTACTAAGTCAAGGGTATTTCCTGATGAGATGAATGTTGGTTCAGTGACTAGCTGGGTAAAGCCTAAGATGTTAAAGAGGTTTAGGAACATTTTTTCAGTGTGAGGTAGATTCTGGTGTGGGTTTTTGGTCCACATAACATTGGGAAGGTTGAAATCCCCCATTATAATAAGCTTTTTGCCTAGGGTAAATTGGTATTTGTAGTTGGGGAGAGCTGTATTTTCTTCAGGGTGTTTGAGGGAGGACAATAAACAATTAGCAAGTGGAGATTAGATTTTGGTATGAAGAGAAGTAAAGTATTTGGATGAAGATTGTCCAATTCTATTACTTGGGCACTGAGACCATCTTTTACATAGGCTCCTGCACCATTGCTATTTACAACAGAATTAGATATAGTAGGTTGAAGCCATGTTTCAGTTATACCAAATGCCATATATCAACCTTTTCATCTAAGCATGTATCATGGACATAGAAAATTTTGTTACTCAAATTGTTGACATTTTTCACTGCTAGGGTTAGTAACTTATAACTAGATGGTGGGTTAGTATATGGTGGATGTGATGATGGAGTTTTTTTTGTGGGTGGTGGTGTAGCAGTTTCACAGCTCTGGGAGGTTACCAATGTAGGGTGGGAGAGCATTGATCTAAGGGCTGAGAGCACATTAGTGCTAGTAGGGGTATGGAGGTTGGAACTAGTTGTCCTGTGGCTGATTTGATGGCTTATGGGTTATTCCACTTGCTGATCGTCACTGTTGGATTCCAGTATACTGCTTGTAGGTTAGGTCCCGCTTGATATGTACACGGGAGAGACTTGAACCTGACAATTTTTTTTTGCAGAGAATCGGCCTGGCCATAGATTCAAACTACTCTCAGATCCAGTCACCACACAGAAGACACAGAGCAACTCATACTGCAATGTAAAGAGCAGTCCAGTGTTCACCACAAAATATACATATACATGTCCACCATGCTTTAAACTAAGGGTTCTCAACCTTTTTAATCATATGTACCCCTTGAAGTCTTTCAGTATTAGTCACGTACCCCTTACCCACAATGCAACATCAGTAAGGATGAAAATGAATGCATGGTTAATTAGCTTAGTTTATTAAGCTTAAATTATGACACAGACACATATTACTACATTAAAATGTTAATATAGACAATTCAGAGGAGGTTACATCTAGCCTAGCACATGTAGGCCACTTCTAAAAACAGGTTTGCAATTACAGCCTGATTATTTTCAGAAACCTGTCACGTACCTCCAAATTTCCTCTAATGTACCCCAGGTTGAGAACCTCTACTCTAAACCCATCACCTCAAGCAGACAGACAAAAGAGTTCAGCTCAATGCATCTCATACAAAAACTGGGCCCAGCTCACTTGCACAGCACTTGCTGACAGAAATCAATACACAAACACCTGGATATGATCTAGTTGCCTACCCATAACCTCACTCCCACCCTCCCAACCCCAGCCTGCACCCTTGCCATATCCTCTCCCCACACTCTTTCCCAATCACTCTTCCTCCTCCTAATCCTGATCCTAATCCTTCCTCACCAATATCCCAACCCTGGACAACAGCCTATGACACCTACAGAACACACCTCAACATCTTACAATATGACATTGATGGTATCAACACAAAATATATAAACTTGAATGCTTCCTCAAATAACACAATATACATGTTGCCATCATACAGGAAACAAAAATAAGAAACTCTCAAAAACACCCATTTTTTACAATTTTGCCACCATTAGACAAAACTGGAATGATGGTTACTGTGGTGGGCTCATCACCCTAATCCACCAGTCAATCTGCTTCATGGACAAAAGTGCCACTACTAAAACTCTCTTACATACCACAGACAACACCACTGAAACACAATCAATTCAAATCTGAACAGGCAGCGAGTCCTCACTGACAATAATTAACATTCATCACTCACAGATCTAAATAACTTAAGGCCTTATCTTAATCAATTTGCCAGCACCCCAAACTTTATCATGGGTGATGACTTGAGTGCCAAGTTGTTGGCATGGTATATCAACAACCCCAATGTGGACAGAAGGCTTGATATGCTAGCACAACTTAACTCACTGACAATTATGAACAACATACTTATTCATATACATATCCCCCATCTAGCCCTCTTCACCCCCTCCTCTCCTGATATCACCTTCTCTCCCCCCCCCGCCTAATGTGAACAGTTTCATAAAAAGTGTTTGGAGCCATTGGATCCGACCACCTTCCAGTTGTCCTCACCACCAGAACACAAAGCACTCCAGTTGGCCACAAACACACACCAATTACAAGAGAGCAAACTGGGAAGCTTTTACCAATGAGACAGAACAACATTTTGAGACAACAGTACACCAATCACAAACATAAACACTGCTGAGCACACTTTTAATACAATCATACAAAATGCAGATGAGAAATACATCCCCAAAAGCAACAGAAAATCACACAACCCCAGCTTCTCATCATAAATCCAAGGCCTCATCAGACAATGTGATACACTTAAACACAATACTCCCACACCGATGCCACAATATAAGCAGACCAAATACAAGAACTACACACTGAGATAAACAACGAAATACATAAACAGAAAACACAAAAGTGGCAAAATTTTGTCAACACACTTAACCACTTCCATACGATGACACCTGTGTAGGTGTAATGAAGATGCCAGCGTTGACGTCTTGATTATATTTATTTTGTAGCTGTAGCTAAGTGACCCTCGAATTCTGTGAACTGATTTGATCATGTTTTCTGTGTTTATTATTCTGAGTGAAAGATTGAGTAATACAGCAGTGACTTTATGTTTTATAATGCAAATGATATAATGCATTTTACATTAAGCATTGATGCTGCGCGTGATGATTTGACTTGTATTGAAAAGGTTAATCACAGAACGGACACCAGTAAACTGTATGAAACACTCAACAGCATTACACTATCCAACAGTAACACAACACACTTTCACACATCAATAACCACAGGAACAGTCAATTTGCCCTCAAACAGATAACAAGAAAACACACTAAATCATTTTGCACAGACAAGCCATCATACCCTTCACCCTGAAAGATTTCCACACAGTCCCAGATTATACACCCTTCATAGACAGTCAGATAAAACATATAATCCATAACCTCAAGCACTCATCCTCCTGTGTCCCTGACAACATAAGTAATGTCCACCTAAAACACATTGGATCACATGATATACAAGCACTCACCAGCATTGTAAACTAGTTATTCACACAACACTACCTGACATCTAGAAACATGGGAAAATCATCACCATCACCAAACCCAACAAAGACCCAATAGTTCCAACATCACGCTACCCAATTGCACTTCTCTGCACCCCTTCCAAGGTCATAGAACGCCTCCTACTACAACTCATATATAACACAAATATGCACAATAATACCAAAAGGTGGCTGGTCAATTATCTAGCAGGTAGAAATGCCTATGTTTCATATAATGGCCAATCATCACATACCATAAACATGAATGGAATACCATAGGGCTCAGTTCTATCCCCCACACTCTTTAATGTATACATGCACAATATACCCTCATCTGACACCTCAGAAGTACAAATCTGTTCCTACACATTTGACATAACAATTACATGCACAGACCATAATGCAGACAAAGCTGCAGAAATGCTACAACCATATCTAGAAATACTCAACACCTGGTTCACTACAAATAGACTCGAAATAGCCCCAACCAAATCTACAGCCACACTTTTCACCAACTGGACAATAGAACTCAAGTACACACCATGCCTCTACATGAACAACACACTCGTACACACAAATACTTCACTCTCTCCACAACCACCAGACAGCGTCTGGAATCATATCCATAATAATGTCACTCTCTGCTCCATCAACAAACTGAAAAGACAACACATTGCTGTGTGCCAGACCCCCTGATATCCATCCCTCTGAATCCACTCACCCCCGAAAGGACAGATTCCACCTGGCTAGAATGCGATGCGGCCACCATGCAGCCATTCTAAGCTACCAGCAGTGCAGATAACTGTCGAGGATACAGCACTTCTGCCGATACTATACAACACAATCATGCATGCCAACAACACAACATACACTCTATAAAGGACTTGCAGGAAAACCCTGTTTCAGCTGTTGTTCCTTAGGGGGACTGGACTTCTCGGCCAGACAGTCTAGGGAATGACAACTGTGTCCCAAAGCTACAATATCCAGACTTTTAATGCAATGTATCTTCTCTAAGTGATTTATGATTTTGATTGGAGGATGTCCGTTTCCTGGAGGCCATGGGTCCTCTACAAGAGAGATCAGGGGCAAGAAATTGATGGATTGATTGTAATTTGAGTTTTTTGGCATTTACATGACTCAGTACACTGTGGAGGCCTTTTTTATAACCGCTTGCTGTCATCCTTATCTTCTCATCTTTTATTTTCATCCTGGTCTTTTCATCATTTGCAAATATGTTTTAGCTGAGCACTGGTGCTTAGTGTTGGCCAAACATAGACATAGAACTCTAAATGTTAGTACTGATAACTTGCACCAGTAGTTAGTTATCTCCATCCTTACATCTTATCCTGAACTACTTTATCATGTATCAGTCATCTAGAAAGTCTCGTTCATTCTAAGTGGCTTCCTTTAAGGGCTCCAATATACTTCATTTTCTTTATCTTGTATAGGTTCTCTTAGCCCTTTTATTCCTAAAATACTCTGTTGTGCCACCCAGGAACAACCATTTTCAATTATTATATCTTGTTGTTATCTCCAGTTAATTTTTCTTAATGTCATAAGATTCATTATTATTATTTTTTCTTAAAGATTTTCACCTCGCTTCTTGACACCAAGTGGCAGTTTATTAGCCATGTGGCCTAGGTTTCAGAGGCTTTAAACACCCATTTCCATGTTAGTTCATGGCTCAACCAGCCTATAATGCTCTACACTGCTTCAATATAATAATAGCACTGGTGCCAACAGCACTGTATGGGGCAGAAACATGGAACATAAGCGAAGAAGAGAGAAGGAGTTTGAATGTGTTTGAGATGAGGTGTCTGAGAAGTATGATGGGGGTTACTAGGCTAGATAGAGTGAGAAATGAGGAGGAGAACAGGGGTGGAAAAGGAGCTGGGAGATAGGGTTGATGAAAGAATATTAGGATGGTTTGGACACATGGAAAGAATGAGTGAAGAAAGACTAGTAAAAGAGGTATGGAAGGCAGATGTGGAGGGAGTGAACATGAGGGGACGTCCTAGGATGAGGTGGATGGATGGGGTGAAGGGGGCTTTGGGGAAGAGGGGAATGTCTGTTGAGGAAGGACAGGAGAGGACAGAAGACAGGGGTGAATGGAGAATGGTTGTATATGGATGATGTTGTGATTGCATGAGGTGGAATGGGCGGGGGGGTGGGGATGAGGTAGTATGTGTGAGCAGAAGTTGACGCAGCCCGAAGGGATTTCTCCCTGTCCTCTCCTTTTATGCAATGGGGGGGACGGAGAGGGGGGGTCGCCGAATTAATGAAGTGGCTTTGCTTTGTCTTGCGACACTGCTTCTGACCCAGTGCAGTGGACAAGGTGCAGGGATGACCCGTCATCCAGGAGGTGCTCAGATAAGAGGGAGGGTGGAGGGGTGTGGAGTGTATTCAGGGATGGAATGGGTGGAAATGATTTTATGCCTTTCCCTTTTTGGCTACCTCCCTTGTAAGGGGGAAAAAGCCTTGGTATATGTATGTATTTTATTTTCCTATATTTCAAGTCTTGCACTCTCAAAATTTACATTTTGTTAGTTCTTGCTTTAATAAGTAACCAATACAGATGTGTATATGTTGGTGTTCATCTCTCACAAGGAGATATACTTTAATCTTGCCATTGTTCATAATATTTTGTAACTTTTTCTACTGATAGTTTGGCAGACTACTAATAAATAATCAAGAAGAAGGATTTTAGTAGTCATTTCATTCAAGTGTTTCTTGAAAAAGCAAAATTTGGATGATAATATCCTACATTCACAGTTTGATTAGTTTGATCATTGAAATAGAATACAGATTGTATATTAGTTGTGTGATACCTTATCAAATGGGGAGAGTGGCTGTGTATAGATGATACTCTCATACAAGGAAGGAATGGGGGATGGATGCTTACGTGTGAATGATATTTTGAAGCAGTCCGAAGGGATTTCTCTTTGTCTTTTTCTTCATGAGAGGATGGAGAAGGGGTGGTCTCTGAATAAGTGAAATGGCCTTGCTGTAGATGTACTATGTCTTGCTGCATTGCCTCTAACCCAGGGTAGTGGGCGGGATACAGGGATGATCCATCATCCATGAGGAGCTAAGATGGGAGAGAGGAAAGGGTGGTGGATAGGAGTGGAGTTTGTGGGAGTAGGTACATGCCTTTGACTTGACTACCTCCCTCATAAGGATGAAAAAGCTCTTGGTATATTGATTGATAGACCTTATCAAAGGTTATCTCTAGATCCAACTTCACATAATCCTTGAGTTTCACTGATTGGAAGCTAGCAGCCCCACATGGCTGGCAACAGGTCTTGGGGGTCCTCTGATTGATTTCTCTGGGAAGAACCTGTGTTGCATTAATGCAAGACTGTTTCTCGTCACTGTCAGAAAGTAGCGCCATAGGAGTCGGCTCTCTGTATGTGAAAAAGTGGAAGAAATACTATGAAGTTGATGAGATCTTGTGGTCTGATCTGAAGACCGAGTGTCAGCCACTAAGGGTTGCACCTCCAGATGGTGGTGATGGGTTTTAAAAATGGGCAGCAGGGAGATGATACTATCTGCTGTCTGTCCTGCATGATCATCACAACCAGGTACCTGACGTTGGTCCTATAGACTTGATACACATAATGTTGCATTTTTTTTAGACCAAATTGGCAGTCTGTCAAAGTAGTCTTCTTTTCAAGGTATTTATCCACTTGTCCTTTACAACTTTTATCCTCATAATTTAGCTATCATGCTAATCAGAAACACTGGTCTGTAAATGAAAGTTTCTTCTCACTTTTTCTTGAATTGAAACCACACAGACCCTTTTCCAACCCCTGGACACTATCCCTGTCAGTGAACATGCATCTAGGTAATGAATGCTGTTCTTTGCATTCCTAAATTATCCAGATTGAAAACATCTGGGCCAGGAACATTCCTCAATATTTCATGTTTCCATTAGCCTATACTTCAAACAGCTTGATTGAGCCTAAGTATGCATGACTTTTAAAGGCCTCAATTCAGTTTGCATCTGATTATGTCAGGTTGGGTCAGAATAGGATAGAATAGGATGCTTTGTCAGAAATTATGGTTTTCCTTGTTTGGCAAGTGGTTTTAATCAACCAGTGGGGGAGTAAACCAACCTTGGCTGTCAGGCCTTGCTGTGGAGGTGTTGTCTTGCTGCATTGCCTCTGACTTGGGCGTTGGAAGTAGAGGGCAGGGATGACCCTTCATCCCCAGGGAGCCGAGAGATTTTTAAAAGTGAACCAGATGGGTGGAGGGTGGGTACTCTCTTTGGCTGGCAACCTCCCATATAAGAGGAAGAAATTTTTTGGTACATAAATTGCTTTTCATATTTCACCTCTAAACCAAAATCTTTTGCTCTCGACATCTGTTACCAATGTTGTAGTGTAAGAGGAGGGAAGCCCCTGGTTGTCAGCTCTCCTTGTGTGAAAAAGTGGAAAACATACCAAATTGATAGAGATGGATCTCGGGCCTAGTCTGGAAATCAAGTGTTGGTCCCATGGGGCACCCCCAATATGAAAATGCACGTGTTGATGGGCTTTGGAGACATGTGGCAGGGAGACTGTTCTCTCAGATACCCATTTTGTAGGACCATAACTTGCAGGTATCTGTTGTTAACCTCAGGAATGTTAGGGAAAAAAAAAAAACATGCTCAGTATTACATACATATACCAAAGGCTTACAAGGGAGGTAGCCAAAAAAAAAGGCATAAAATCCACTCCCATCCATTCCATTTCCATATACTCCACTCCCATCCATCCCCCTCCCTCCCTCTTATCTTGGCTCCACCTGGATGACAGGTCATCCCTGCATCTCGCCCACTCACTGCCATGGGCCAGAAGCAGTGTTGCAAGACACAGCACATCCACAGCAAGGCTGCTTCATAAAATTGACAACCCCTTCTCCTCTCTGTCCCTTCATGCAGAAAAGGAAAATGGAGAAGACAGGGAGAAGTCCCTTTGGACTGTGTCAATTTATTTTTTATACATACTCCCTCATCCCCCACCCACTCCCCCTCATGCATCACAGCATCATCCATATACAACCATTCTCCCTTCACCCTTGTCTTCTGTCTTCTCCCATCCTTTCTCAACAGACATTCCCCTCCTTTCCAGTGCCCCTTTTACCCCATCCATCCATCTCATCCTAGGTTGCCCACTCATGTTCACTCCTTTTACCATTGTCTTCCACACCTCTTTTACTAATCCTCCTTCACGCATTCTTTCCATGTGTCCAAACTATCCTAATATTCTTTTGTCAACCCTATCTCCCAACTCCCTTTCCACCCCTGTTTTCTCTCTCACCTCACCTCATTTCTCACTCTATCCAGCCTAGTAAACCCTATCATACTTCTCAGGTGCTCCATCCCAAACACATTCAAACTCCTCGCTTCCTCTCTTATGTTCCATGTTTCTTCCCCATACAGTGCTGTCAGCATAAATCACTCCTTCATACAATCTCCTCATAGCGTCCATTCCCAAATGTCTATTTCTCATTACACTTTTTATCCCTCCCAAGGTATTTACTTGCTTCCCTCAATCTACATTCTACCTCCACCTCCACTCCTCCCTTTCACGCCACATTCACACCTTGCAGGTACCTGTCATTGATCCCATCTTAGTGAAAGAGATTAATTCCATATTGCACTTGTGATTGTAACAGTAGTGGGTGTCGTAGTCTAATTAGTGTTTGTGTTCTTTATTGCAGGCCCAACATAGCATGAAAAGGATAGGATGCCGATCCAGGCCCCGCAGTGGACAGAGTTCCTGTCATGTCCAATTTGCTGCCACAACTTTGACGCTGGACAACGTGGTCCTATTAGCTTGGGATGTGGACACACTGTCTGTCGGGCTTGTCTTTCCAAGCTCCAGAAGAATATGTGCCCATATGACCAGGTAATTTTGTTCTCCAGAGTATATACCTTATATTGGTGACACATCATATGTTATGAGGCTTTGTGTCAAAATCTGTTTTTTATGGTAGTGTGTTCTGTCATCAATAACCAGCACTTTTATCCTTGAGGACACTTCCAATGAGGAAGTGGTAATGGAAGGATTTAAGAAGGGATAGTAGAGGTTAAAGGTGGTCAGCATTCTTTCTTGAATTAAAGTTAATGTGACTAGTCTGTAGGTGTGTCATGAAAGTCCCTAAAGTACTGATAACAAAAAGCTAATGCAATTGATATACTATACAGGGAGGAGTTGATCAATGTAGTCATCACTTCATAGATTTCCTGGCACTAGCTAGAATGGAATTTTTTTAATGAAATAATTATTGCCTGAAGTTTCATTAACTGGAAACATGCAGCCTTGTGACTACCAACAGTCCTTGAGCCCTCTCATAGGTCTCTTTGGAAAGAAGTTGTAGACTTGTCTGTGTTGCATTAATATGGGAGTTTCTGTCACCAGCTAATAGTAGTAGGAGGAAGAGAATAGTCACTGGTTGTCAATTGTCCTTTTGCCAAAAGATGAAAGAAATGCAATTGATATTGATAAAGAGATATCGGGGGCCTGGTCTGGAGACTAAGTACAGTGAGTCCTCATTATACGGTACATATGTGTTCCTGAAAACCTTATCACAAATTGAATTTACTGTATACTGAACCCAAGTTTCAACTTATGGCAGACATACCTTCTCACTTGCTCTTTCCTCTTCAAAATATCTAATTTTACCTCCAAAACACGAGCGTATACCGTATCTGTGAATTTTTCTTACCGTAAATAGAATCAAGGGTAGTAATTACCAAATACCGTAACTGTGAATTTACTTTCCACCCCTGTTCTCCTCCTCACTTCCTCATTTCTCACTCTGTCTACCCTAGTAACCCCCATCATACTTCTCAGACACTTCATCTCAAACACATTCAAGTTCCTTCTCTCTTCCTCTCTCATGTTCCATGTTTCTGCTCCATACAGTGCTGTTGGCACAATCACTCCTTCATACAGTCTCCTCTTAGCATCCATTCCCAGATTCCTATTCCTTATTACACTTTTTAAACCACCAAGGCATTTACTCGCCTCTCTCAATCTACATTCTACCTCCACCCTCACTCCACCCTTTCCTGCCACATTTGCCCCCAAATATCTAAAACTATCCACTTCCTCCAGTTGCTCTCCCTTAATGCTCACTTCCAGATTACTGCCACTTTCACCTCTTGTACATCTCATCACCTTACTTTTACCCACATTTATCTTCAGCTTTCTTCTATCACACACTCTCCCAAACTCTGTCACCAGCTTCCTCAAACCCTCCTCCGATCCTGCCACAAGCGCAGTGTCGTCCGCAAACAACAGCTGGCTCACCTCCCACTTTTCTCCATTTTCTTTAACCATCTCCAATCCCTGACCCACTACCCTTGCATTCACCTCTCGCACCACCCCATCCATGTATAAGTTGAACAGCCAGGGTGACATAACGCATCCCTGACGAAGTCCCACCTTTACCTCAAACCATTCACTCTCTCCATTTCTAATCCTGACACAAGCTCTACTACTCTCATAAAAACTCTTGACAGCTCCCAGACCTTCTGACCCAGGGCAGTGGACAGGGTGCAGGGATGACCCGTCATCTAGGAGGTGCTAAGATAAGAGGGAGGGTGGAGGGGTGTGGAGTGTTTTCGGGGATGAAATGGGTGGGAATGTTTTTGTGCCTTGTCCTTTTTGGCTACCCCCCTGGTAAGGGGGAAAAAAAGCCTTGGTATATGTATGTATGTATGTGAATTTACTGGATAAAGAATTACCGTATAAGGAGGACTCACTGTATAAGCCTCTTGGTGTTAAATCTCCAGATGGAAGTGTGGGTGTTGATGAATAATAGAAAATGGGTAGCAGGGAGAGGATTCTCATGTGACATTCATCTTGTAGGACCACTCCTAGGAGGTACTCATCATTAGCCCCATTTGTAGAATGTAGAACATGTCACCATAGCAAAGGGGCTTTTTGGATTTACTTCTAATGTTAAGCCTTGCTACGTACTGGTAGATGTTGGATAGATCTTTAGAAGGAAGAGTATTTTATTTTTCTCAAGGTAGATTAAATGTTTTACTGTATGCCTGTTGAATTGCAGACAGAAATGCGGCTAGAGTTGGACCAGCTTCCTGTGAATGGGGCTTTGTTGTCACTAGTGGTGAATGGGGGGGCTGTAGATGAAGGCGAATCTTCAGCCCCCCCACCAGTCCCATCCGCCCATGTACACAACTATCTCAAAGCCATCCGCTGTATCAAAGAACTCGCACTATATCTCAAACCAGCAGCAGGTTGGTGGGCTACATTTTTTTTATGTTTGTAATGGTAGTTTGCCATGTTCACATGGGTCAAGTGTGAAGAAATGAAAGGGATATATGGGATGGGAATGAAAGAGGTGGCAACATTTTTTTCTCATGCTGTAGCCACTGAATGTTGCTACAGCATGAAAAAAATGGAGATTTTTTTTGTGGGTTATTTTATTGTTGATATAATGATTTGATAAATTTTTGTTTTATCATAAATGAGTAACTGCTTCAGTTCCTACATAAACACAGCATACACAACTGTAATTCAAGAGACAGAACTAACACCAAAATTTACAGTATCCACATCCAGAACAATAAGAGAAGACAACTCACAATGCAGAGATATATAGGTAGAAGTTATTTTCTTTTCTTGTGCCAGGATTGAGATTAGTGGTGTTGTAGTGGCTGTTATTGTTATTTATTATATATACTTTTAGAATGATATGCTTTGGTGTATTAGTGTTATGAGTATCTTTGTGTTACTCTGTTCTTTGTATTGTTGTGTAATTAGTGAATATGGGTAGTCACACTACAAACTAGGTAATCTCAGTCCAAACACAAGAAAAGAAAACAACTTATGACATTGTAAACATCCTGATCAGCTCCTGGGGCTACTCTAACCTTTCATCGTGCTAATAATCCACATGCTGGTATGTGATCTAAATATACACCACCTGAATTTGGATTAACACACGTACAGCAGACTTAAAGTTGACTCAAAGCACTAGAACAACCCACCAGCTTAAACATGTAAATTCAAGGAACCACTCCACAATGGAACCTCCTCAAAATAACCAACAAGCAACCTCCCTTGACATGACAGTGTGTTTACCCTTCCTCCAAAAACACACAGCATGGGAAATTGTGCATGACCTCTCCTCAGACCACTTCCCAATAAAGGTCACTATAGAAATAGAAGAAAAAATGCAACCAACACCTAAGAGAACAGTCAAATTATAAATAAACTAATTGACAAGTATGCACAGAGGAAATAGAATTTAGAGACCTTCAACATAGACCCATATCCATAGACAGAGCAATGGATGAGATAGCAGTAATTATTCAGAAGGCCAGGAAAAGATACATTCCATGAGGTTACAGAAAATATACAGCTCCAGCTACACACAAGAAATACATATAACAAGGGCTTTTTCCCCCATTACAAGGAGGTAGCCAAAGTTGGAGCCATAAATCCACTCCCACCCATTTCATCCTCACATACTTCACTCCCATTCACTACACCTCCCTGCCTATTTTCTTGGCTCCTAGATGATGGGTCATCCCTGCGTCTCACCCACTGCCCTGGGTCAGAAGCAGTGTGTAGCAAAACACAGCACATCAATCGCAAGGTCACCTCATTTAATCGGTGACCCCTCCTCTCTGTCCCCTCATGCAGAAAACGAGAAGGTGGGGAGAAATCCCTTTAGTCTGCATCAAAATATTCATATGTACTCCCTCACCCCATCCCTCCCCGTTCCATTCCATGCTTCACAGTGTTACCTATACACAGCTGTTCTCCATTCACCCCTATCGTCTGTCTTCTCCCTTCCTCAACAGATATTCCCCTCCTTCCCAGTGTCCCTTTTACCCCATGCATCCATCTTATCCTTGGTCACCCCCTCATGTTCACTCCTTCCACCTCTGCCCTCCACACCTCTTTCACTAATCTTTCTTCATTCTTTCCATGTGTCCAAACCACCCCAATACTCTTTCATCAGCCCTATCTCCCAACTCCCTTTTCACCCCGGTTCTCCTCCTCACCTCGTTTCTCACTCCATCCAGCCTAGTAGCCCCCATCATACTTCTCAGTCACCTCATCTCAAACACGCTCAAACTCCTTAGAGAAATTAAGCAAGAAGAAACCGCCAGAAAGAATAATATGGTATCAGTGAACATAATAAGGCATCAAATAGCTCCCACACATGTCCTGTAAAAAAAAAAAAAAAAAAAAAAAAAAAAAAATCAAGACAGACATCTGCAACAATTACAATAAATTGTCAACAAGGTTCATAGCTATAAAAGAATGCTGAATCAATTATTCTGTTGCTTCAGATCTCTTGTGCACATCTTTTGTGCAAAAGACCTGTTGCCCCAAAGTAACTTGTAAGACTAACCAGAATGGGCTGTAAGTCCCTCTTTGAAGAAAATTGTATTTTCTGGGTATGGCTAAGGTGGTGCAGTGTAGGATGATATGTATTAACTGTTCTGTGTGATGTTTGCATCAGAGTTAGTTTTTTTTTTCTGTGACCAGGCCTTCCCATGTTGGTTATGTTTTAGAGGGTGGATGATGGCCTGAATGCAGTTGTGCATGTGTGGTTCATCCATCTCTTGTTAGGGATTTACTGTCTGCCATAACAAAGCTGGTGGAAAGACTGATCACAGAAAGAAACATAACTGATCTGTTCACCTCCCAAAGAATGCTGCTCCATCAACACACTTCTTGTATACATCACTCCAAGAAGTGGTGGAAGGATTTAACAAAAAAGCACCACCAGAAGGAACATCTATAGTGGGAATAGACATAAATAAATCACTTGATAAAGTTCCATAACACTATCATAAAGAGAACATGGAGGCAGATAACCACAACAATGACAAGGAATGGCTATTTAACTTCTTAGCTGGCAGACAGTGTGGAGTAACCTGACAGCCAAATATCTGGAACCAAAAGACTACAGTAGAGTTCCTTAAGGTATACTACTTTCTCCTGCATTATTCAACATCTTCACAAAATTTCGTGAGTGACTTGTTAACCAATCCAGTAGCTGTTGCTAATCTGAGAACTTCAAAAGAAATTTGAGTCACTGGATTGATTGAGTTCATTATATGGCAATCCCCTCCTTATCCATTCACTATACGGAGCAGATGATAAAATAATTTCCTTGGCCATATCATCCTTTCATCCACTCAGTCTCCTTCCACTCCAGTCTGTTGCTCCTTCCTTTCTTGATGGTCAATCCATTTACATCTAAAACCTTTTCACCCAATCTGTCCACTTCATTCTTGGCCTTCTTTCAAATTATTAATTATAATTATGACAGCAAGATTGTGACTACATGTGGTATAAGTTGGCCTGCTATAGGAGTTAGAAATGACAAGATTGATAATTTTTGTGGTAGACCTTGTTGGGGTGTAGAGGACTGCTGTTGTGAATGAGAGTGAAAAATACGGAATTTAGATTTGGTTTCATGTTTATGAGTCATAAATTTGCTCTAGGTGAATTACACATATGTTTTAGGGGAAATGCACAAGGCTAAAGTTATTTGTGGAACTTCTGGTATGTACATAATAGATGTAAGTCTACAGGATTTTATGAAATGCATGTGAGATCTTAGTGTGACAAAGATATTGAAATGTTCTTTTTAATGTCTTTCTTGTTCACAGCAGGAAATGGAGTGAACGGTTCATCCTCACTGCTATCCAGACCTATGCAGCGCAAATTGGTAACTTTAATCAACTGTCAGCTTGTGGAGGAGGAGGGTCGGTCCAGAGCAGTAAGAGCAGCAAGATCCCTCGGAGAACGAACTGTGACAGAGCTGATCTTGCAGCATCAAAATCACCAGCAGCTGTCTGCAAATCTTTGGGCTGCTGTGCGGGCACGTGGCTGTCAATTCCTTGGACCTGGTAGGTCTTGCAATTATAAAGATAGTTGTAGTTTAGAGAAAGAAGGGGAGATTTATGGTACATATAAGTACAAAGGCTCTGGTCCCCCTTATAAGGGTGTTGGCCAAGTTAGAACATTTGTCATGACTCTTCATGATAGAATATAGATATATATCCATTGGTCACTCCATCCATTGTGTTGTCTGGTAGGGTGAGAGTGGGGCAATGTGGTGGGGGACAAAAGAATACTGCCACCAAGTATTTCCATTTGGATCGTAAGAGGCGAGAAAGAAGGGACGGGGATTGGGACCAGGCATCCTTCTCCCTGTAGCCCCACAGGGGACATTCCTAAAAAAAGTAAAGGCATAAGAGGGTCTAGGAGTTTTCCAACCAGCACCCTAAGGTTTGGGTCTTTTCATTTGCATGGATGTGGTACAGATGAGAGTAAAAGGGAAGAGATAGGTAGTATGTTTGTGAGAAGAAAGATGGATGTGTTGGCTTTGAGTGAAACTAAGTTGAGAGGGAAGGGCGAGTGTAAGTTTGGGAGTGTAAGTGGGAGGTTATCAGGAGTGAAGAGAGGGCGAGGGAGAGAAGGGGTGGCTATACTAGTAAGTGAAGAGATAGGTAAATGTGTAGTGGAGTGGAAGGAGGTTTCCTCAAGGATAATGTGGATGAAGGTGAAACTGGGAAAGGAGATGTGGGTTTTTGTAAGTGCATATGGACCTGGTAGTGAGAAGAGTGTAGAAGAAAGGGAGACTTTTTGGATAGATTTAAATGAGTGCATAGAGGGATTAGGGAGAAATGTCAATGTAATAGTACTGGGAGACCTTAATGCTAGGGTAGGAAATGAACCAATTGATGGAGTGGTTGGGAAATGTGGAGTTTCAGGAAAGAATTGTAGTGGAGAGTTGATGGTGGAGATGTGTCTAGAAAGAGAGTTGATGATAGCAAATACAGTGTTTCAGAAGAAAGTCAAGCATAAGTACACATGGGAGAGGGTGGTGGATAGAAGGGTGGTAGATAGAGTGTTAATGGACTATGTAGTAGTAGAGAGGAGTATAATAGGAAGAGTTAAGGATGTACATGTGCTAAGGGGAGAGGGTGGGGGAATATCAGATCATTTTTTGTTGGAAGGTAAGTTGAGAGTGGAGGATAGATGGAGGAAGAGGAAAAGGACAAAAGGTAGGGAGGTGCTTAGAGTGAACGCTTTAAATGAAAAGGAAAAGGAGAAGGAGTACAAGAAGAAGCTGAGAGAGGAGTGGAAGGGAGTGAAGGATAGAGTAGAACTAGGAGTAGAGGAGGAATGGGGATGGTTCAAGGAGGGAGTCACAAAGTGTGCAAAGATGGTGTGTGGAACAAGAAAGACAGGAGGAAATAGAAGGAAGGGTAGTGAATGGTGGGATGAGGAAACAAAGAAGGTTGTAGAAGAGAAGAAGTGATCTTACACAGATTGGTTACAAAATAGGACGAGGGAGTCATATGAGAGGTACAAAGAAAAGAAAAGAGAAGTAAAGCACAAGGTTAAGGAGGCGAAGAGGAGAGCAGATGTGAAATGGGGTGAGAGTATGACAGAAAATTTCAAAAGTAATAAAAAGATGATTTGGAAAGAAATTAAGAGAGGAAGAGGAGGTGAATCAAGTAGAGAAGAAAAGGTAAAAGGTGCAGATGGAGAGATGATAATGGAAGAGAAGGCAGTAAGGGGAAGATGGGCAGAATATTTTAGGGAGTTGCTAAATGTGAAGGAGGATAGGGAGGGAAAGATAGTTGCATGTGAAATGCTAAGAAAATGACCGTGATGAGTAAGGAAAATGGAGGAGAAATAAGGAAGGATGAAGTGAAGGCAGTTGTTAAGATGATGAAAGCAGGTAAGGCACCTGGTCTGGATGGATGCCATGCAGAATGTCTAAAAGAAAGGAGGTACAGTGATGGTGGCTGGCTGGTGAGGTTATTTAATGTTTGTTGGAGAGAGGGTAGAGTGCCGGAGGACTGGAGGAGTGCCTGTATAGTTTCATTTTACAAGGGAAAGGGGGACAAGTGTGAGTGTAGTAGTTTCAGAGGGATTAGCTTGTCAAGTGTAGTTGGGAAGGCTTATGGGAGGATCTTGATTGAGAGGATTAGGAGAGGAACAGAAGGAGTAATTGGTGAGGAACAGTGTGGATTTAGGACGGGTAGAGGTTGTGTAGTTCAGATTCTTGTGGTAAGACAGATATGTGAGAAAGCTATAGGAAAGGGGAAGGATGTTTTTTGTGCTTTTATGGATCTGGAAAAGGCTTACGACAGGGTAGACAGGAAGGCACTGTGGGAGGTTTTGAGGATATATGGGATAGGAGGAAAGCTTCTAGGAGCTGTCAAGAGTTTTTACGAGAGTAGTAGAGCATGTGTCAGGATTAGAATTGGAGAGAGTGAGTGGTTTGAGGTAAAGGTGGGACATCGTCAGGGGTGTGTTATGTCGCCCTAGCTGTTCAACCTGCACATGGATGGGGTAGTGCGAAAGGTAAATGCAAGGGTGGTGGGTCAGGGATTGGAGATGGTTAAAGAAAATGGAGAAAAGTGGGAGGTGAGCCAGCTGTTGTTTGCGGACGACACTGTGCTTGTGGCAAGATCGTAGGAGGGATTGAGGAAGTTGGTGAGAGAGTTTGGTAGAGTGTGTGAAAGAAGAAAGCTGAAGATAAATGTGGGTAAAAGTAATGTGATGAGATGTACAAGGGGTGAAAGTGGCAGTAGACTGGAAGTGAGTATTAGGGGAGAGCAACTGGAGGAAGTGGATAGTTTTAGATATTTGGGTGCAAATGTGGCAGGAAAAGGTGGAGTTGAGGTAGAATGTAGATTGAGAGAAGCAAGTAAATGCCTTGGTGGATTAAAAAGTGTAATGAGGAATAGACATTTGGGAATGGATGCTAAGAGGAGACTGTATGAAGGAGTGATTGTGCCAACAGCACTGTATGAGGCAGAAACATGGAACATAAGAGAGGAAGAGAGAAGGAGTTTGAATGTGTTTGAGATGAGGTGTCTGAGAAGTATGAAAGGGGGTTACTAGGCTATATAGAGTAAGAAATGAGGAGGTAAGGGGGAGAACAGGGGTGGAAAGGGAGTTGGGAGATAGGGTTGATGAAAGAGTATTAGGATAGTTTGGACACATGGAAAGAATGAGTGAAGAAAGACTAGTAAAAGAGGTATGGAAGGCAGATTTGGAGGGAGTGAACATGAGGGGACGTCCTAGGATGAGGTGGATGGATGGGGTGAAGGGGGCTTTGGGGAAGAGGGGAATGTCTGTTGAGGAAGGACAGGAGAGGATAGAAGACTAGTGAATGGAGAATGGTTGTATATGGATGATGTTGTGATGCATGAGGTGGAATGGGCAGGGGGATGGGGGGTGAGGTAGTATGTGTGAGCAAAATTTGACGCAGCCCGAAGGGATTTCTCCCAGTCTTCTCCTTTTCTGCATGAGGGGAGGGGGGGGGTTTGCACCGATTTAATGAAGCGGCCTTGCTGTGGATGTGCTGTGCCTTGCAACACTGCCTGTGACCCAGGGCAGTGAACAAGGTGCAGGGATAAAGTTTTGCCAATTTTGTGTTTTTTGTTCATGTATTTTATTGGCAATCACAGTGTTTAGTGTTTGTATTTGGTCTGCTATGTTTTGAGGGATAGGTGTGGGGGTATCGTGTTTAAGTGTGTCACGTTGTCTGATGAGGCCTTGGATTTCTGGTGTGAAGTTGGGGTTGTGTGATTTTCTGTTGCCTCTAGGGATGTATCTCTTGTCTGCGTTTTGTATGATTGTATTAAAAGCGTGCACAGCATTGTTTATGTTTGTGATTGGTGTACTGTTAAGTGTTTCAAAATGTTGTTCTGTCTCTTCATTAAAGGCTTCCCAGTTAGCTCTCTTGTAATTGGTGTAAGTGTGTCTGTGGCCAGCTGGGGTGCATCTTGTTTTGGTGGTGATGATGATTGGAAGGTGGTCAGAACCAAGGGCTCCGACCACTCTCCATGATGTTGTTGGGGTTAGGCAGGGGGAGCAAAAGGTGATATCAGGAGAGGAGGGAGTGTAGAGGGCTTGGTATGGGATGTGTGTATGATTATGCGTGTTGTTCATGATAGTTAATGAGTCGAATTGAGTCTGTATATCAAGCCCTCTGTCTGTGTCAGGGTTGTCGACAAACCAGGCAGACGACTTGGCGTTGAAGTCACCACCCATGATCAGGTTGGGGATTGAGGTTAGTTGGCTGAGTTGAGGTCTGAAGGTGTTTGGAACTGTGGGGGATGATTGGGGGGGAATGTACATGTTAACTATTGTTAGTGTTGAATTGTTGCCTGTGCGGATACGAATGGATTGGGTTTCTGTTGTGGCAAAACTTTATCAATACACTTGATCACAAAACAAACACCAGCAAATTGTACAAAACACTCAACAGCATCACACTATCCAACACTAACACTACACGCTCTCACGCAGCAATAATCACAACAACAGATAATCTACCCTCAAACAGACAACAAGCAAACGCACTCATACGTCATTTTGCACAGACGAGCCATCTTACATCCCACCCTGACGACCGACGCACCATTCGACGTAAGAAAGACTTTCCCACAGACTCAGACTATACACCCTTCATAGACAGTCAGACAAAACTCATAATGCATAGTCTCAAGCACTCATCTGCCTGTGGCCCTGATAACATAAGCAACATCCACCTAAAACACATTGGACCACAAGGTATACATGCACTCACAAACATTGCAAACTACAGCTATTCACACAACACTATACCCGACATCTGGAAGCATGGTAAAATAATCACCATTCCAAAACCAAACAAAGACCCAACAATCCCAACATCGCACCGCCCAATCACACTTCTCTGCACCCCCTCTAAAGTCATTGAACGCCTAATACTTAAACTTGTCACACCATATATTCCCCTTGCTGACTCACAACACGGTTTTAGGCCACTACACTCCACAAACACTCTTCTGACAAACCTCACACAAAGAATTTTAGATGGCATCAATTCAGATAGGCCCCACCACAGAACACTTCTTATAACATTGGACATTAGTAAAGCTTTTGATGCTATCCCCCGCCACAACCTAACAAATAAAATATATAACACAGACATGCACAATAACACCAAAAGATGGCTGGCCAATTATCTGGCAGGCAGGAATGCTCATGTGTCATATAATGGCCAATCATCGCACATCAGAAACATTAAGAACGGAGTACCACAGGGCTCAGTTCTATCCCCCACATTATTTAATCTATACATGCATGACTTACCCACACCAGACACCTCAGAAATACAAATCTCTTCCTACGCAGACGACATAACAATCACATGCACACATCGTAACACAGACAAAGCTGCAGAAATAATCCAGCCTTACCTTGACACACTCAACACATGGTTCATCACAAACAGACTCAAAATAGCTCCAACCAAATCTACAGCAACACTTCTCACCAACTGGACAAAAGAACACAAATACATACCTCATCTCTACATCAACAACACTCTAATACCACATACAAACACACCGAAAATTCTTGGTGTAACATACGATACATCCATGTCTTTCAAACAACACCTCACAAACATAAAAAACAAATGCACACCTAGACTTAACGCACTTAAGTCAATCACTGGAACAACATTTGGACAAAACAAAGAAACTAATATAACAATATACAAACAATGCATACGCTCAGTGATGAATCATGCGAGTCCTGCATGGGCTCCTAATCTCAGTGAGACACACCACAACACCCTTCAAATCATACAAAACAAAGCCCTAAAAACAATTACAGGCTGCACAAATACATCACCCACAGACCATTTACACCATGAAACAAAAGTCCTCAAAGTCAAGGACCACCTCGACATGAGAGGCACACAAACACTTGCTGCAGCCACCACAAACACATCACACCCGCTACACTACATAGCAGAACACCCACACACACCAAGAAACATTAAAACTACACCCAAAGACCTTTATTACACACAGATACTCTCTTCTCTTCCTCCACAACCACCAAATACCAGCCTCCGGAAACATATTCATAATCATATCACTCACCGCTCCATTAACACACTGAAAGACAACACACTGCTGCATGCCAGACCCCCTGATATCCACCCTTCTGAATCCTCTCTCCCACGTAAGGACAGAGTCCACTTGGCCAGACTGCGATGCGGTCACCACCCAGCACTTCTAAGCTACCAGAAGAGGCTGGACGACCGTGTTGTGAACAGCTGCCCAGGATGTAACACTTCACCCCATACCATACAACACATAATGGAAGACTGCATTATACACAATCATGCACGCAAACAACACAACATACACTCTATAAAGGATTTGTGGGAAAACCCAGTTTCGGCTGTGGCCTTCCTTGGGGAGACGGGACTGCTCGGACAGACAGTCTAGGGAACGACAACAACAACAACAACAAGGTGCAGGGATGACCCATCATCCAGGAGGTGCTAAGATAAAAGGGAGGGTGGATGGGAGTGGAGTATATTTAGGGATGGAATAGGTGGGAATGGTTTTATGCCTTTTTCTTTTTGGCTACCTCCCTTGTAAGGGGGAAAAAGCCTTGATATATGTATGTATGTGTGTGTGTATATATATATATGTATATATATATATATATATATATATATATATATATATATATATATATATATATATATGTATATATATATATATATATATATATATTGTTAGATCACTTTTGTATTGTTGCTCACTAACTGGTTATAAATTTTTTACAGCCATGCAGGAGGAGGTGCTCAAACTGGTTCTCTTGGCCCTGGAGGATGGGTCAGCACTTTCCCGCAAAGTGTTGGTTATGTTTGTCGTACAGCGTCTGGAACCTCACTTCCCTCAGGCATCCAAGACAAGCATAGGACATGTGGTGCAGCTTCTCTACAGAGCATCCTGTTTCAAGGTTAATACATAGTTACAGTAAACTTTTCTTTCTGGGCAAGTCAGAGGTTGCATACACCCTCCATCTTTGTTAGAAATAAGGTCATGTATAAAAAGAATTGTTGAACGGCATCCTCACCCAGCAAATTACAAAATACTTTGTCCCCCCCCCTTTCCAACCCTTCATTATTAATAGTATAATAGGTCTTGTATGAGGGCAGGGAATGGAGAATGAAGTGCTGTATGTGTGATGTATAATTGGCAATTACTGACAAGTTTATCAAATGAAACACCTCGTGAGTATTAGTCATTTAGAGCCGGAGTCACAGGCTCAATAGCCTCTTCCGGGACCCTTCTGTGAGTATCTGTGAGGATGGAGCATTTATTAGTGCAACATTTTGCTTATTACAGCTTTATATTAATTACATTATGTACTTGACAAACTGTAACAGGCAAAACATCGTTCTAATAGAGGCTCCATCCTTACATGGTGTTTTTGATGGATGTTACCATGGTTGTTCAATATGCATGGATGAAGTGGTGTGGGTAAATGCAACAGCTAGGCAAGGGTTTGGAGTTTGAGAGTGGTAGAGGAGGTAAGTGAAAGGTGAGCCAGTTGTTGGTTGTGGCTTGGGATAGACTGAAGCATTTGGTGGCAGAGTTTGAACAGCCATATGGAGGAAAAAGAGTAAATATGGGCAATAAGATATTTACAAGGAATGGTAATAATGTGTTGGATGTGAATTTGAAGGGTGAAGGACTGGAGGAGGTGATGAGTTCTGAGTATTTGAAGTTGCATGTGGCATGAATAGAGAAATGAAAGAAGAGGGGGAGAAAGAAAAGTGTCATGAAAAATAAGTATCTGCATATGAACACAGGAAAGTTTTTATGAGAGTGCAGTTGTGCCCATTTCATTGTATGGAGGAGAGATATGGAGTTTGAGTGAGGCAGAAAAAAAACCAATGTGTTTGAGATAAAGTATTTGGAAATTATGGTAGGAGTGATGAGGATGGTTAGAGTGAGAAATATGGTGGCAAGGCAGAGAATAGGGAGCTGTTGCATAGGATAGGTCAAGAGTGCTAAGATGGTTTGGGTTTATGGAAAGAATGTGTGAGGAAAGTAGAAGTAGATGGAGTTGTCTTGAGAAAAAGGAATAATGATTTGGATGCACGGGTGAAGGGGACACTGAATGTAAGAGGAATGTATGTGAGCAAAGAAAAGAGAGCGCAAAAGATGTGTGTGTATGAGTGACTAGGTAAATGAAAGTGTGGGGCCTGAAGGAGTGTTCTTGCTTTCTCAATTTATTGGGTTGATAAAGAGGAATGAGATTGCCACATGATGAAATGGAGGGAGTGTACCAGATGTGATTCTTGGTCCTATTGTGAAAGTGCTGTATCTTACTACATTACCTTTGACCCAAGCAGTGTGATTGAGGGACAAAGATGACCTTTTATCCATGAGGAGTTAAGATGGGTGTGATGGGATGGGTTTGAAATTGTATGCTTTGACTCAGCTACCCCTTTATAAAGGGGAAAAGGCCAATTGTATGATGATGATTTTGTTTTTAATGAAGTAATAAAGTAATAAAGGAGATAACATCAGAAATATGGTGAATATGGGAGTGATAAAAGAATAACAAAGTTGAGTGCAAGGGTGGTAAGCTATTTGTGGATGATTCCAACTATATACTTGTATTAATAGCAAAACTTTAACAATGCTTATGTTTCATATGTGTACTGACTGGTATTACTGATGATTGTCTCTGGTCCCCTTAACCCCCTACGTATGTTGTCTGTGTAACTTAGTGTAGAATAACAATCTAATGAGGACCACAATGGAAATAAGTGTACATGCTTTTTTGTGTTATCCTCAGCAATTTGCAATTATTATTTCGAACTGTGTGTTCTTGTCTTTATCTGCACTTCATGTATATTGATTCTTTGCCAAATAAATCTATCTAGCTACATAGAAATAATTGTACATTCACAGGTATCCAAGAGAGAAGGAGATTCATCTTTAATGCAGTTGAAGGAAGAGTTCCGAACGTATGAAGCTTTAAGGCGTGAGCACGATGCTCAGATTGTACAAATTGCCACTGAGGCAGGACTTCGCATTGCCCCAGACCAATGGTCATCCCTTCTTTATGGTGACACAGCCCACAAATCACATATGCAATCCATTATTGATAAACTGCAAACACCACAATCTTTTGGTCAATCTGTGCAGGTAATATGAAGAAAAATTTATTTTTGTTTTATATAATGAGTTGTCACCTTTATATGGCCTCATGCTGAGGTATTGATTACATAGTTGTGTGCCATCAATATTTTAGGGATTTTAAAGTCTCTCCTATGGACCAGAACCATACATCATTTATTATGTTGGAAACTAGTCTATACCTAGAGTGTGTGTAGGGAAATGGGTAGCAGTACTTCCTTGGTTGAGGGAAGCTTGGGTTTGATCCCTACTAAGGTGGGGAGTCTACACCAGGAGGCATTTAGCTGTGGCTGAAGCCGTAACCATTGCCCTATGTATTTGGATGCTTAGGGCATGTAACAGTCACTGCTAGGAATTGGAGAGGAAAGTGGAATTTGAACCCACTGCTAAGCAAATACAAGACCAACATGCATCTAAGTAAGCCACCAGTATGTGCTAGGCAATTGTTCAAGTTGCACTTCGGTAGCTTCCCATCCTCTCCTTCCAGTGGAGTGTGTCAGAGGTCCAGTGCAGTAGGGCAGGGTCATATTTCAGAGTTAGCACTTAGGGATGATGGTCAAGCTAATTACAGTGGTTTCAGATTACATCCATACATATATATACCAAGGGATTTTCCCCCCTTACAAGGGATAAACCAAAATCAAAAGGCATAATTCCACTCCCACCCATTTCATCCCCACCCATTCCACCCCCATGCACCCCCCTCCCACCCCCCCATCTTGGCTCCTCCTGGATGACAGGTCATCCCAACATCTTGCCCATTGCCCTGGGTCAGAAGCAATGCAGCAGGACACAGTACATCCACAGCAAGGCCGCTTCATTTAATTGGCAAACCCCCTCTGTCCCCTCATGCAGTAACATTGAAGACGGAGAGAAATCCCTTTGGGCTGCTTCAAAATATCATCACACATAACCACTCCCTAACCCATCCCCCCTATCCTCCCACCCTCTCCCTTCCATGCATCACAATATCATCCATACACAGCCATTTTCCACTCACCCCTTTAAAAAAATTAATTTAGAAGTGGGTAGAAATAACTTGATGTCATTTGTGTAGTAAATGAATGTAAGGAACTTCCTGGAGAGGCAGTGCAGTGTAGTACAGTTCGAAGATTTAAAATTCATTCAGATAAACACCTAAGCAATATACCATTTATTGTATTTTATTTTATTTATTCATACGAGTATTTTTTATCATTTATTATAGAAGAAAAATATATATACCAAGGCTTTTTTCCTCTTACAAGGGAGGTGTAACAAGAAATGTGTGTTACTTGGATTATATGGTGACGAGGGAGTGAAGGAAGCTCGAGTGGGTTGCTGGATTTTATTCTGGTTAGTGTCGACCTAGGCTGGGTTGGCGGTTGAGCTCTGAGGCCTGCCCGACCGCAAAGATGACCGCAGGCCTTGGGTCACGTACCACTGGTTACAAGTGTTGTAGAAAACTGAACATGGAGACCCAAACCTGTCTCCTTATGTACACATCTTGCGTACACTACAGTAGCAAAGGACCTAGACTGACTGAAACGTGGCTCAGTAGGGCCTAGGTTGTGCTTTCATGAGGATACAGATATTTGTAGTATAGGTGTAATAGGGACTTAACCCACACAATAGTAATATAAGGCCGAAGGTCAGCTATTTCTACACAACATATAAATTCCTTGTCCATCCCATTTCTGCAGCAGCGATACTATAAGCCAAAATATCATGTAGGAGCACATGTGGGGGACTGTTCACCACAGAGGCAACCAAAAAACAAAGGCATAAAATAACCTGTATACCCCGTTTGGGGATTTGGCTGCATGTTATTGTGGGGTTAAAAGCTGCTCAATAGCATGTAACTGATACATTAGAGTCTATATGGGGTAGCCCTACCGATCAGAGCCACATATCATTTTGTCTGTGGTAGAGGAAATCTCTATTCATAGAGAAATGATACTTTATTAGACTGTGACTGTTCCCTCCATCATGATGCCCCCAATCTTGTTACTGTCCTGTATCACTTCTCTGAATATTCATTTTCTCATTTTGCTGAACCCTGTGGTGGGGCAAAAGAATACTGCCACCAAGTACAAGTGAAGGTGGAGGCAGAATGTAGATTGAGAGAAGCAAGTAAATGCCTTGGTGGATTGAAGAATGTAATGAGGAATAGACATTTGGGAATGGATGCTAAGAGGAGACTATATGAAGGAGTGATTGTGCCAACAGCACTGTATGGGGCAGAAACATGGAACATAAGAGAGGAGTTTGAATGTGTTTGAGATGAGGTGTCTGAGAAGTATGATGGGGGTTACTAGGCTAGATAGAGTGAGAAATGAGGAGGTGAGGAGGAGAACAGGGGTGGAAAGGGAGTTGGGAGATAGGGTTGATGAAAGAGTATTAGGATGGTTTGGACACATGGAAAGAATGAGTGAAGAAAGACTAGTAAAAGAGGTATGGAAGGCAGATTTGGAGGGAGTGAACATGAGGGGACGTCCTAGGATGAGGTGGATGGATGGGGTGAAGGGGGCTTTGGGGAAGAGGGGAATGTCTGTTGAGGAAGGACGGGAGAGGACAGAAGACAGGGGTGAATGGAGAATGGTTGTATATGGATGATGTTGTGATGCATGAGGTGGAATGGGCGGGGGGATGGGGGATGAGGTAGTATGTGTGAGCAAAATTTGACGCAGCCCGAAGGGATTTCTCCCCGTCTTCTCCTTTTCTGTATGGGGGGACGGAGAGGGGGAGGGGTCGCCGATTTAATGAAGCAGCCTTGCTGTGGATGTGCTGTGTCTTGCGACACTGCTTCTGACCCAGGGCAGTGGACAAGGTGCAGGGATGACCCGTCATCCAGGAGGTGCTAAGATAAGAGGGAGGGTGGAGGGGTGTGGAGTGTATTTAGGGATGGAATGGGTGGGAATGATTTTATGCCTTTTCCTTTTTGGGTACCTCCCTTGTAAGGGGGAAAAGCCTTGGTATATGTATGTATGTATGTAAGTACTTCCACTTGAGTCATAAAAAACGACAAAAACAGGATAGGGTTAGGACTAGGCATCTTCCCTGTAGCCCCAAAGGGGACATTCCTCTAATAATAATTATATAAAAAAAAAAAGTATAAATAGAATAAGATATAATGAATAGCAGGCATTACAGTGTATTGCTTAGGAGGTGCTCAGATGAGAGGGAGGGTGGGAGGGGTGTGGAGGGTATTTAGGGATGAAATGGGTGGGAGTGTTTTTATGCCTTTCCCTTTTTGGCTACCTCCCTTGTAAGGGGGAAAAAGCCTTGGTATATGTATGTATGTATGCTTAGGTATTTATCTAAGTGAATCTTAAACTTCAAACTGTACTACATTGCACTGCCTCTGTGGGAGGTATTGCAGATGAATGGGATAGGAGGAAGGTGGTTAAGAACAGTCAAAAGTTTTTATAAGAGTAGAGCCCCGTGTTAGAATTAGAAATGGAGAGAGTGAGTGGTATGAGGTAAAGGTGGGACTTCACCAGGGATGCATCTGGTCACCATGGCTGTTCAATTTATATATGGATGGGGCACAGCTTAGATAACATACTTTTAGAGAAAACTGAGAGACTTGGGAGTTCAAGTGAGTTCGGACCTTAAAACCAGGAAACAGTGCATTAGTGCCAGGAATAAAGCTAACAGAGCATTAGGTTTCATTGCTAGGACGGTAACGAATAGAAGTGCAGAGGTAATTATTAAACAACATCTAGCAATAGTTAGACCCATCCTTGGCTATGCAGTACAGTTTTGGTCTCTGTCCTACAGAATGGACATCAATTCACTAGAATCAGTACAGAGAAGAATGACCAAAATGATACATGGACTCAGAAATTTGCCTTACGAAGAGAGGCTTAGGCACCTTAACTTACACTCTCTGGAAAGACACAGAGTGTGGGGTGATCTAATAGAGGTGTTCAAGTGGATCAAAGGCTTTAACAAGGGTGATGCAAACAAGGTCATCATATTAAAACAACAGGGCAGGACTTGCAGTAATGGTTATAAACTGGACAAATTTAGATTTAAAAAGGAAATCGGCAAGAATTGGTTTACTAATAGGGTGGTCGATGAATGGAATAGACTTAGTAACCATGTAGTAAGCGCTGAAACTATCAGTTGTTTTAAGAAACAATTAGACAACTTTATGGATGGGGATGACAGGTGGTGATGGATATGGAGCTGCCTAGTTTAGGCATTATGGTCTCTTGCAGTCTCCTTCATTCTTATGTTCTTATGTAGTGCAAGAGGTAAATGCAAAAGTAATGGGGTGGGGATTGGAAATGGTTAAAGAAAATGGAGGAAAATGGGAGAAGCCAGTTGTTTGCTGATGACACTGTGCTTGTAGCAGGAGCAGAGGAGGGACTAAGGAAGTTAGTGATGGAGTTTGGGAAGGTGTGTGAAAGAAGTTAAAGATAAATGTGGGTAAATGTAAGGTGATGAGATGTACAAGGGGAGAGGATGGCAGCAAATTGGAAGTGAGTATTAAGGGAGAGAGGCTAGAGGAAGTGGATAGCTTTAGATACTTGAGGGCAAATATGGTGGGAAAGGGAGGAGTGGTGGAGGTAGAATGTAGATTGAGAAAAATAAATGTCTTGGAGGATTAAAAAAGTGTAATGAGAAATAGACATTTGGGAATGGATGCTAAGAGGAGATTGTATGAATATGAAGGATGATTGTGCCGACAGCACTGTATGGGGCAGAAACATAGAACATAAGAAAGGAAGAGTTTAAACATGTTTGAGATGAAATGCCTGAGAAGTATGATAGGGGTTACCAGGCTGGATAGAGTGAGAAATAATTTAATTTATTAAGCAAGCAGTTGATACAATTAAAGTGCTTGCAAATGGTCACAATATGAATAACTAATACTTGGTTGATATCCCCTTTGTTTTTTTCAATGCAAGGACCCTTCCAGGTATGCTAGTAATGTAGTTCACTAGCACCATCTTGAGGGATTTCTTGCCATGTTTCCCATAGTAATCCTAAGAGTTTGGGCTTTGAAGATCGCTTCCTGTTCTTTTTGTGAAGTTGTCTGTCTCAGAGGTGTTCAATAGGGATCATATCCAGGGACTGACTTGGCCATGGAAGTTTCCTGATCCCATTTTGGCTCAACCAATTTTGTGTTGCTTGAGCAGTGTGACAAGGAGCTCCATCTTCCATAAATAGAAAGACATTTTTACTCATTCTACCACTGGAGAATATTGGAATGAGCCTTTCCTTTAATATAGAAACATATTTGCCTGAATTGATGTTTCCTTGACACTCCACAAGCTTTGATCGACCATCACTCCAAATTGCACCTCACACCATTATTGAAATGCCCCCATGTTTCACTGTTGGCTGCAGTTTTTTGAGGTCAAACTCTTGACTACAGAGTCTCCAGACCCACACTCTTCCACTATCAGAAAGTAATGTGAATCGTGACTCATCAGAGAAAATGACAGTGCTCCAAAAGGCCATGGGTCTCTCCACCATATCAACAGCCCAATCCTTTCTGTGCTTGATATTGGCTGGACGAAGGAGTGGTTTCCTTCTTGCAGCTCTGCCATAGTAACCCAGCTTTGGAGATACCTGACAGCTGTTCTTGGACTGACATCAGCTTGTGTTGCTATGTCAGAGGCCTTGCAATGTGGATCCTCTTTGACATTTCTTTTGACAAGACGCAAGGTTCTTTCTGAAGGCGTGGGATGACCTTAATGAGGTTTTGTGCCCTTCTTGCCCTCTCTGGTGAATTGCTCAATCATTCTATTAACAGTAGAAAGGGGTATTGACAGATTTTCAGATATTTTGCATTGACTAAGTCCACCTTTATGTTGACCCACAATACGACCTCACTGAAATTCAGATCGGTCTACTGCTCCTTTGGTTTGTGGCATGCTTAATTAATCTTTAATGTAATCTGAAACATAAATCTAGGTAAATATAATATATTAGGTAAATTTGAATAATATTAAGTGGTGGCTTGAGATAAGTGAGTAAATGAGAAATAGACATTTGGGAATGGGTGCTAAGAGGAGATTGTATGAAGGCGTGATTGTGCCAGCAGCACTGTATGGGGCAGAAACTTGGAATATAAGAGAGGAGTTTGAATGTGTTTGAGATGAAATGCCTGAGAAGTATGATGGGGGTTACTATGCTTGATAGAGTGAGAAATGAGGAGGTGAGGAGAAGAACAGGGTTGGAAAGGGAGTTGGATGATAGGGTTGATGAAAGAGTATTTGGATGGTTTGGACACATGGAAAGAATGAATGAAGAAAGACTAATAAAAGAGGTATGGAAGGCAGATTTGGAGGGAGTGAACATGAGGGGGCAACCAAGGATGAGATGGATGGATAGGGTAAAAGGGCATTGGGAAAGAGGGAAATGTCTGTTGAGGAAGGACAGTAGAGGACAGAAGATAGGGTTGAATGGAGAATGGTTGTGTATGGGTGATGTTACTATGCATGGGGGGTAAGGGAGTATGTATGAGAAGTTGATACAGCCCAAAGGGATTTCTCCCCATCTCCTTTTCTGTATGAGGGGATGAAGAGGGGGTGTTGTCGATTTAATGAAACGGCCTGGCTGTGGATGTGCTGTGTCTTGTGACACTTTCTGACCCAGGGCAATTAGCAAGATGCAGGGAAGACCCATCATTCAGGAGGTGCCAAGATAAGAGGGAGGAAGAGGGTAGAGGGGAGTGGAGTATGTAGGGGATGGATTGGGTGGGACTGGTTTCTATGCTTTTGTTTTATGGCCACCTCCCTTGTAAGGGGAAAAAGCTTTTGGTATATATATATATGTGTCTCTGACCCAATTTTCTTTTTCCTTAATTACTTTAATTACCATCTCTTTGGCATTTTCTTCCACTTATTTAATTCCTTAAAAGTAAACTTTTGATTTTCTTGTTCCACTTTCTATTGTTTATTTTTTATTTTTTGGGGGTCAGACTCCCAAATTGTTTCTCTGACTTTCTTGGTCACCGCTTGTATTTGTTCTTTCACTTTTTTCAGGGCCTCGTTTTTGTTTTTATCATAATTTTTCATTCTTTCTCATTTCTGACTATGTTTAATTCTTTCTTCAGATCATCAAGCTCCTTATTGGTCTCGTCATTAGTTCTTTTAAGTTGAATCATTTCTCTCTACATTGCCCCGTACTCAATTTTCAAATGTATTAGTTCATCCAACAAATTAGTAATATCCCTATTTCTTAAGATATTTTTGTACCTAGGTTCTCTATCCAACTCCAAACATCATTGTCGTTGCTCTTTGAATTCTTCCCATTTTTTTTTTTTTTTTAGGTACTAGGTGTCCATAGAGATGCTGCGTATTCCAATTTTGGTCTTACCAGTGTAACTAGTATCTTCTTGACCATTTCCTCATCCATGCAGTCAAAGGCCATTTTCATTGATCTTATTAAGTTATAAGTTTCTCCAACTATTTTGTTGACATGTTGTCTGGTGGTCATGTTGTTTGAGATAATTACTCCTAGGTCCCTTTCTGGGTTTACTTTTATAACTTCCTTTGTACCAATTTTATATTGACCCGAGATTCTATTTTTGCTTTTTCCAAATTCCATTATACTACATTTCTTAATGTTGAAATTCACTTCATTCTTTTTACTCCATTTCCAAACTTTGTTGAGATCCTCTTGAAAAGTTTTGCAATCTTCCTTTGTACTTACTCTCTTCAATAGTTTTGCACCATCTACAAATAAGTTCATATAACATTCCATGCCTTCATCCATGTCATTTATTTAAACAGCAAACAGTATTGGAGTCAGTATAGAGCCTTGGGGGACTCCGCTTATCATATCTACCCAATTTGAGTTCTTTTCTCTAAGTACCACCCTCATTTTTCTTCCGTTCAAGAAATCTTTCATCCATTCCAATAATTTTCCTTGTATTCCACCTATTGTTTCAACTTTTCTTAGTAGCTTTTTGTGTGGTACTTTGTCAAAAGCCTTTTGTAAGTCCAAGAAGGCACAGTCTGCCCAACCATCTCTTGTATTATTTCTATTAATCTTGAGTAAAAGCATATTAAGTTTGTAGTACATGATCTTCCACTTCTAAACCCAAATTGGTTGGGGTTTAGTATATTGTTCTCTTCCAAGTGTTTAATCCATTTATTTTTAAAAACTCATATTTTTGCAATTGTGCTTGTAAGGGATACCAGTCTATAGTTTGTTGGATTTTCTTTGTCTCCTTTGTATATTGGTACAATGTTTGCATTTTTCCAAACTTGCGGTACTTTTCCTTCTTCGAGTGAGAAATCAATTATCTTGTGTATTTTGTCTGTAAGTTTACCTATACATTCTTTCAATATCCAGTTCACTATTCCATCAGGCCCATATGACTTTCTGACGTCAAGGTTCTTTATTTGGTCCCTTATTTCTTTCTGCGAGAAGTGTGCTGGCAGAGTGTCCCTTGGGAGGGGTAGGTTTCCTATATTTCTGCAGATGGTAGTTTGGTTTGTAAGATGCTGTGTTTAAAGGTGGATTGGTTGGTTTTAATATGAATATTATGTGGGTTATTTTTCTTGCTTGTTAAAATCTTATCATACATAGGAGCGATTGATGTATATTTGAGACATACTGTGAAAAGGAGGTATAGTAGAAGTTAAAAGTGAGTAAAATACATCTTGCTTCTTTGGTTGGAGGGAGGCCTCAAAGACATAAAAGAATGCTGAGTGACTCTGGTCCATAGGGATGTCATTGATGTCTTTGAAGTATTGACTGTATAAAATTCATGCAGTCAATACTCCATACAGGGCTAACAAAAGAAAACCTCACTTTTTTACTTAACCATGATATATATCTCTTCCCGGTGCTCTCCTAAAGCACACTGATAAATGCATTCATCATACCACATATATTAGGAAGCTATGTTGGCTGTCAGGTAATCTTAATACTTGTATGTCATAGGAAACATTTTTGTTCAAGTAGGTGTGAAAACATGAAAAGAAAATATTACTTCATAAGGAATCTCATACATGCATAGAAGTTCTTTGATGAGGCATGCTAGTGTAGGAGTTAATGAGGGAAAGTGCTAACTTGAGTAAAGAAAATTTTTCAATCTAAATGTATGTATTTGAAGTAGTAATATATTCTTGTCCTCTTCAATATGAGCTGAATACTCACATGCAGTGTTGGGCTGCCTGATGTATGATGATTCGATTATGCATCACAATAGGCGGGTTGTAAAATATAAGGTTACAGTTGCGATGCTTGTTCTCTTTCACTCTGAATGTTGATAACCACAAAAAAATGTAACCAAGCCTGTTCACAGAGTACAGGGGTCATTCAACTTTAATTACAAAATAAATATGATCGGGATGCTGACATCAGCATCCTCATATAGCCACTTGCAAATCATAACGCTAATGTTGGCGTCATTAGAGGCTAAGGGTTAATATGAAGGACATGGTGCTTTTTTTTATAATGATGAGAAGGAGAACAGAGCAGTGGATGGGAATGGAATGAGTGGGAGCGGATATATGCTTTTTGACTTGGTAACTTCTCATGTAAAGGGGGAAAAAGCACTTGGTGTAAATGTATATATATATATATATATATATACATATATATATATATATATATATATATATATATGCAAAATAACCACAGGAGAAGGGAAACTTGTAGACAGTAAGTACTTTCGTATATTACATCTTCAGACTAAATGACAGAGATACAGAGTAGTGTTTATATGTAAGTATCAGGTGGCAACTATAGGGGGGAAAGGGGAGACAATACAATGTGAGGAGGGGGAATGACCTTACCTTTTATATTTGTGTAGACTTGTATTATTGACTAATTTTCATGTAGATATTATAATGTTCTCTTTTTCTCCATTATAGGAATTAGTGATTGCACTACAGAGAACAGGAGATCCGGGGCAACTTTCGTCTCTTCGTGCCCATCTGGAGCTACTGGCACTTGTTGATCCGTCACCAGACGCACTTTCACCAGGTTGGGAATCTTGTGCTGCTGCCATGGAAGGCGTGCGGGCAGTGGTGACAGGGCTCGTACACTTCATTCAACACCACGGCAACAAGAAACTCCCTGATCCTCACCAACACTCACATAATGCCAAGTACAAGACTAGTATGTGCCGTGACCTTCCACAGAGGGGTGGGTGCCCTCGTGGGAATAATTGCACTTTTGCACATTCGGAGGAGGAGCTAGAGAAATACAGATGCCGTAATAGGAAACATGGAAAACCCTTACCACATGGCACTGCAAAAGCTCAGCCCCAGCAACAGCAGCAACAGCAGCAGCAGCAGCAGCAGAAACAGCAGCAACAACAACTTATGCAGATGCAGACCCAGATGCAGACACCAATGCAACAACAACAGCAACACTCACAACAGCAACAGTCACAGCAGCAGCAACAGCAAGTGGGAGGAAATGATATGACCTCAGTTAAAAATGGAAATCGCCCAGTGTTGGCCCTTGGAGGAAAGCAGATGGATGATTCACTTCACAGTAATGTGAACCCTACACTTGCTCCAACTGCCTTCATGTCCCTGCCTCAGAGAACACAGTCCCTTAATATTGCCCCTCCCCCTCCTCCTCCACCTGCGGCAGCAGCAGCAGCGGCAATTGTTAGGCCACCAGTTGCCCCCACACCACTTTATGCTTCTCCAGTGGCAGAGTATGTGTATACACCTATCCCAGCTCCTCCCCCAACCATATTCCCCCAAGCACAAGCTGTAGTGCCACAGCCAATTCAGCCCCCTCCCAATGCAGTATTTCCTGCTCAGCATGCTACCATTGTACCAGAGGTGTTTGGTCAGAGTAATCCTGTTCTCTTTAATCCTCCGGCTGTTTTTAACATAGCAGGCCACTCCCCAGAGTATGTGGGTCCTGTTGCTGAAACAAAACCAACCAATACTGTGCCAAGGACAATTGTAACATCCTGGTTAGATAGTTCGGCAGTTGATGTTGTGTGTACAGTGGATCAGGAGAAATCAGGGGGGCAGAAGAAAGATGTAAATGCAGTTGTAGAGAAAAAATCGTTGGCAGAACTGAAGGAGCGCAAGCAGGAAATACTTTGTCAGCTAGAAAACATAATGGGCAAGGAAGAAACAGACAAAGTAGAAACACAAATAGAAAATGGTGAAGAACCTGAAGGAAGTGCTGAGTATACTTCAACCTACAGCATATGGACATCAGGAGTAGATTTTTACACAGTTCCAAAGAAGCAAGAGAAAAATTACAATCCATGTAGAGGCTACCGAACCAATGCAAGTGTTGTCAAAGTTAATGATGAAAGTGATGACTTTATTCCATTTGAACCCCCTATAGTCAGCAAGTTTGGACCCATCTCGCGAATGTCCCGATCAGTACTGCGTCCCACCAATCCAGTGCAAGTGTCAGCATGTAACACAACAGAGCCCATCACAACACTAACTGTTCAGAGACCTGTGCCAGCCATTTCCCCCATGCCACAGGTGAGATTGTGAATCATAATATTGTACAGAAGAATAGGTATAGGATAATATATGTATAGTATTGTTTATGATTGCTACGTCAGTTTAGGATGTAAGAGGAATGAGGAAGAAGATTGGTATTTGATAATAATTTTGCCTTAAGTTTCACCAAGTGGGAAAGCCCACAGCCCAATAGCAGTTGGCAATGGTCCTTGGACCTTCTCACAGATCTCTCTGGGAAGAAAATTTGGACTGTTATCTGTGTTGCATTGGTTTCTGTGTTTCTTTGTCACTGGGTGAAAGTAATAGGAGGAAGGAAGCAGTCACCAGTTGCCAGCTCTCCGTGCATGAAAAGATGTAAGAACATAAGTTGAAGTTGAAGTTGATAGATCCTGGGCCCAGTCTGGTGACTGATGAGGGTTGCACCTCCTGGTAGAGATTGGGGTTGATGGGGCCTAGAAATTGGGAGATCCACTGTCCATCTTTCATGACCACCACAGGCAGGTTCCCATCACTGGTCCAGGCTGGTAGGTAGATAAGGAAGAAAGCCAACCAGTGCAGTACTCCAGATTTCTCTTGCATGATGACTATGGCTTTAGGGAACATGGCCAAGCCAATAAGTTGACCCATAGGTCACTTGGGGAAGAGATATTTTAGAGTTGTCTAAGTTATAATACTCTAGGACAGTGTCTTTTGTGTGATAATTGCATCTTCTGCATATGGTGTCATGTTACCTGTCCATTAGATAGGTTGGTGTTATTTTTGAGTTTCTTGAGCATTCATGTTAGGGGTGCTTAACATAGTATTGATTTTTTCCCCCCCTTTAATGATTATTATTATTATTATTATTTCTATATATATTTCTATTATCTTGAAGTGTTTCTTTTGTGGTCTGAGTTGGCCCATAAATTACTCGGTGAAGTAAGTTAGTACAATTGATCCTCCATTTAATGTTCCTCCCACAGGTTTGGGATACAGTGGATAAAATCTTGTGAACCAAATGTTTGTCCACATTTTAGAATTCCAACACTGAGCAAACAATGACCACTTATCCCAGATAGTCAATGAATGACAGCTTTGATGGTGTATTGTTTAAGTTCCCATTGTATGCGTAGTGAGCATGTCTAAGGATTTACTTGGATTTTAGTGCGAGTTTTGCTATTATCATGATTTTACAGTGAGGAATTATTGTATAACCTTGGCATCCAAGGAATTTGTTGTATAGAGTGAATTTATTACTTCAACAATGGGCTAAAGCAGCAGGGGTTAGCTAAGCACCTCCCTCAGACATGTGTATTGACACGCGTATACCTGAGCTCCCTTTATAAGGGTGGTGGCCAAGGAAGCACAAACCCACTTCACAAACACAAAATACATACTGCTCCATAAAGGCATAAAGTAGAAGCTGTAATAAAATAAACACCATGTGAGGACAGAGGTACGTCTTTTCGGTTGTTAAAGCTTTATCAAGTACGTAATCGTGGTACACATATCTGAGACTAAATAGGAGGAACTAGGGGGGGGGAAGAGAGGGAGGTCATTGGAGCCAAGGAAAGGGAGCAATTGTCTGTGTTCAGGTCATTTGTTCACTGCCAGTGAACAAATGAGAAAGGGGAAGAAATAAGGTAAGGGGGAGATTTGTCCACTGATGATGGAAAAAAGTCATGAGAGGAAAAAGTTGCGAAGGGCAACTAGGGATAGCATTCCAATATTTTGTTGACAATTGAAAGCAAAGGAATCAGGTGGGGTGAAATATTAAATATGCCTCTCTACTGTTCAAGTGTTGTACTTGATAAATCTGTAACAAGTGAAATGTCATGTTAATTAAGTCTCTATCCTCACATGATGTTTATTTTAAGCGATTGTTGGCAACTGCCAATATCATACAGAAGCTCTAATATTTGGACCATGAGGGTGATTTTTCAGTTACAATACTCGATATTTACTCTTATAGAGAATTAAAGTGCTTAGATATGTTGAGAAACATAATTGTTTGGATGACACAGGAAAAATACTGTGTGCTACACAGTACTACCTCTCATTAACGGACGTTAATTAGCTGTGTTTTCTGTGTTTTTGCTGTGTTTTTGGTGCTGTTGTTTAGTGCAGTGCAATCTGCCACCCAAAAACCACTCCAAATCAACGGATTATTCACATCAACAGACACCGTTACCCCCCTATTAGTCTGTTAATGGGAGGTAGTACTGTATAGACAGAAGTGATAATGATGTGGTTTAATGTCATAAATTCCTCCAAGAGAGGGTCAGGACAATGTCTCTTAACAGAAGAATTTTTTAAGGCAGGAATTTAATGTAGCTTGCCTTTACTTCCAAGCAAGCAGCTGCTAAGCAGCTTGTAGTAAGAAAAGAAATTTTATTTGTGGGAATTACAAATGTGATTATAATTAACTATTGCTGTTTATCATTTATAAACATAAAAACACAGCATTAGTAACTTGCACCCAAACTTATCAGATTTTTTTTTATTTTTGATTTTATTTAATTTTATTTATTTTTTTGGTACTTGACTGTACTTTAAAAAAGAACACATTGCTGGTTACTGAGGAGGTTTGGAACTCCTGCAAGGTATAGGGCAATGGACATTTGATTAATAAAATATAAAGAAAGAAAAAAAAATGTAAATAGAATAATATAGATTTATAAACAAACAAATGGCAGTAAGTGCCAAAACAAATACAGCCTTTCAGTTGATAACTGGCTTCTCTCCGATATAAGCAAGTGTGCATAGCCAATGTACAATTTATGACTGGTGTGTCATCCTTGTATTACATGTGGGTATTGGTCTTGAACAACACAATTTACTTTCCTACCCCTATTGTGCAAAATTGTACATACATACATACATACATACATATATACATACATACATACATACATGACAAACATGTAACTAAGTTATTTGGAGAGACCTATAACTTATTAAGATCAGTGAAAGTGGCCTTCGACTACATGGATGAGGAGATGGTCAAGAAAATAATTATTACATTGATAACACCGAAATTAGAATATGTTATATCAATGTGGGCACCTAGCATAAAGAAAAATACAAGAAAATTAGAAAGAATCCAAAGAGCAGCGACAAAAATGGCACCCACACCATCAAATTTGATATATGAACAAAGATTGGAGAAATTACAGTTGTCAACATTGGAGCAGAGAAGGGAAAGAGGCGATTTGTTGACCATTTTCAGAATTATGAAAAGGATGGAAGTTCTCCATAGAGATGACTTATTAGAATGGGACAAGAGAGAAACAAGAGGACACGAAACTAAAGAAAGGCAGTTACAGAAGAGATCTGGAAAAAATAGTTTCCCACACCAAGTGATCGATGTCTGGAACATATTGAACAGTGAAACAGTGAATGCCAGAACTATACATGATTTCAAGAATAAACTAGACTTGGAGAGATACGAAAACAGGTCACAACGAGCATAGTTTCCATCCTGTAAAGTACAACTAGGTAAATACATACATACATACACCAAGGGCCTTTTCTTACTTACAAGGGAGGTAGCCAAAGTCAAAAGGCATATTTCCACTTCCATCCGTTTCATCCTCACCCACTCCACTTCACTCACCACCTCTCCCACCCTCCCTCTTTTCTTGGCTCTTAGATGACTGCTTATCCCTGTATCTTACCCACTGCCCTGGGTCAGAAGCAATTCAGTAAGACAGCACATCCACAGCAAGGCCACATCATTTAATTGGTGACCCCCCTCTCTGTCCCCTCATGCAGAAAAAGAGAAGATGGGGAGGAATCCCTTCGGGCTGCATCAAAATATCATCACACATAACCACTTCCTACTCCCCATCCCCCACCCACTCCCTTCCATGCATCATAGCATCGTCCACATACAACCACCCATCACTCAACCCTAATGCAAAAATGTAAATAAATAGATAGATATATGAAAAAAAAGATTAAAAAGATAAATACTGAAAATTCCTTGTATAATTAATCTAAGATTATGAATTTGTTGATTTTATTCTATTTTAATTATTTTTGTTTTAATTTATTTATTTATTCATTTTATTCTATTTTATTTTATTTTTTGTTTGGCACAAGAGGGACAGGGGAGGAAATTGTGTTGCTGGATGGGTTCACCCCTCCCTTCCTTGAAAATCCATGTGAACAAGTTGCATTAACACGTCAAAGGAATTATGGACTGGAAGTGAAGCATTTATTCCTGACGTTTTGTCTATTGACGAAACGTCAGGAATAAATGCTTCACTTCCAGTCCATGTTTCCTCCCTTCCTTATTAAACATGGTAAGATGAATTACCAATAAACCCTTTCATATTTAAACTAGGCCAAACTTTTGATACACTGTATTTAACGTAAGAGTGGTGGGGGACTAAATAATATTGCCAGAGAGAACCATTTTGCTTGGAGGGTTAGGTTTTCCTTATTTGTTACAAATCCCATTTTGGAATCTTGCATAGTTCTCCATCTCATCTCCTATTTAAAAAGAAGGTGACAGAATCTTGAAGTAAGATTCAAAAGCAATCTGAAGGAAAGCCAACCTCAGGTATCTCAATTTATGCAATAGAAATGTTCCTGGAGTTGTCACATAATGTGATTTTCATATAAGTGAATTTAATTTTCACTTAGAAGTACAGTGAGTCCTTATACGGTAACTCTTTATCCGGTAAATTCACTGTTACGGTATTTGGTAATTACTACCCTCGATTCTATTTACGGTAAGAAAAATTCACAGATCCGGTATCCGCTCGTGTTTTCAAAAGGAAAGAGCAGGGAGAAGGTACGTCTGTCATATCCTATTATTACATGCAATCTCCATGACCGTCGCGCAGAGGCAGTGGTTCGTATCAGTGGTTCGTATCCTCTGCGCGACGGTCATGGAGATTGCAATTTGCGGTAAGGTTTTCAGGAACGCATATGTACTGTATAATGAGGACTTACTGTACATGTAAAGTTGGGGATTCATTCCTGAAACTCCTTTATAAGTTAGGGGTTAGAAGCACATTAGAGGTTGAGATTCTGAGTCACAAAGATATACATATATTTTCCTGTCATACAGAAATATAAGAAAATCTATAATATTTGTACTATTATACACATTATCACAAGCATATCCAGAACTTGTAGTTACCTAAGGGTAGCGAATGAAATGCTAATAAATCTTTCAGTTAAGTATTTGTATTTTATCGATATTTCTAGACCTTAGAATGCCAAAACTAAAGAAATCGGAACTTTTGGAATGAAGAGGGATGTTTGAGTTGACCTGTAATTTCACATTCTGATTATGTAGATGGAAATTGAACAAATGACACCCTGCGTCTAGACGTTTGCAGTAATGAATGAAAATGTACTCTGAGATGGGACACATGGTGACACATAGTGACTCCCGTGAGAACTGCTCATGTGCGGGATTTGAATTGGCATACATTGCATTATACTGAATAAGCAATGTAAAGTAGAAAAGGTACTGTATTTTTTGCAGTGCATAATTCCAAACTCAGTTAATATAAACACAATTCATGAGATACTGACCCACCACCAAGAAAATGATCTGTGTCATACTACGTAAGGATCTAAAACAAGCCCTCCAGTGCACAAAGGCTGCAAAAACTGCCCATTAAATAGTAGAATTTATTGGAAGAACATTTGAACAAATTGAAAAGTAATAATTACTTTATATCATTCTTTTATAAGACTTTATCCTGAATAGACTGGGGTCTCACAATTTGACAGAGGGTGGTTTTCAAGGCATCAAAACAGTTTTTTGAAATGTGAATCGTGTTTCAAAAAATCATGTTTTGACATCTCAAACCTCCCCCAACCCTGTTGAATTGCAAGACCCTAGTGTATTGTCTTCAGTTTTCGTACTCATATCTTATAAAAGACATAGAAATGGTATAACATAGAATTGGTAGAATTATCCCTCATTACATCTGATTAATTTAGCTTATCCAAAAGTAGAATATGGGGTGATTTAAATAAAGTCTTTAGAACGTTCCATAGCTTTGTCAATATTGTGTATTGTATTAATGTCATAAGAAATAATGGTTACAAAATAGTCTATAAGAGGTCAAATACAGTTATTCATTTATTTATTTTAATTTTTTCTTCTTTAACCAGTGTAAATGTTTGGAACAAATTACCTGTACATGTTATGAGTTCAAATACAATTGACACTTAAAAAATGCATAGATAAATGTATGGAGTCCAACTCTAATCTAACTTATTTCTCAGTTAATCAGTGGTTCTTAACCATTTCCACTGTTTACACCCCCTTTCAATTCACAAGCAGCCCCACTAAGAACATTGTGTTTGTTGCTTTTTGTATCTTCAATCCTACTAACAGTAACTTCGTTCTCCCCACTAATAAAGAAAAATTCTTTAGTGATGGTGCATGACATTAGGGGTAGACGATGGTAATCTTTGGAGGCCTTTAATCACAACCCATATGGCAGCATGGCAGGTGGTATAGGCTCAGTCGTTGCCCCATGGAGGGACAAAGGAGCAACACACATTGGCATCTACCTATACAGCTGAAAAGTCCTATTCAGAATCTGTTCTACTCACCCCACTTATGGAACAGGCTAGAAAAAGTGCCCTTAAGCACTGTCTTTTTTAACCTACCCTGGCTGAGGAGCTACCCCCAGCAAGGTCACCCAAACATAGCATGAGTAATAATGATAACCAAACAACAACAAGCAGTAATAATGACAACCAGACAGCAAAGAGAGAGAAGCAGTTCTCCCAAAGCCCCTGAGGAAAATCTACACAAGGGCACAATGACTTTATCAACAGATAAGCACCACAGTCAATTACTTCAATCCCCATCTATGAGATATTGTATTCCTGAGCCTACCCATACTGAGATGAAATGGACTTTGACTTGGCCTACCCAGGATTCTTGGTCTTGAAATCTGCTAACAATGAGTCAGTAATGGATGCCCTATGAAAGTGTATGATGAATTTCAAAGCAAATGTGGAACCCTCATTATCAGTGGCGCACAAAGGAAAAACCTAAACAGAAGACCTAGAATCAAGAGCTCAATATGACATAGTTAAAGCTTTGACAATGTTGTCAGACACCCCAATCCAAACACCACCACATAAAACATTAAACAGTAGTGTGGAAGTACTCCACATTCCATCACTACAACACAGAAAGAAAAAATAATGGAAAGAATAGACAATAGAAAATAATAAGAGTATATCAAGTTAAGAAAACTATAAATGGTACTAAGATCAATAGATCAATACCCCCATACCAATAGTGACCTTCAATCAACCACATCTTCCAACCTACCAAAGTGGAAGATACCAAAGATATGAAATAGGTACTATCCATGCCCATGATACTGCTTTAATTGCCAGTGCTTTGGACATAATAAACAAATATATCACTACCTGGGAAGCATATATGTACATTGCTCAGTCCCTGCACATAGTACCCCATGCTTTAATCCAGCTAAATGTACAAACTGCAACAAGTTCACTGTGCATCATTCACAGACTGTGCAGTACACCAATTTGAAAAGAAGTCCTCTATCTTAGAGACTCGGAATACGTCAGCTTCAGTGAAGCCTGTAGACAAATATGATCCAGAATGATCATACTTGGATTTACATATGCAGAAATACTACAGCTGGAACGGGCTGAACAGTGAAACAGTGAATGCCCGTTCAAAACTAAACTGGACGTGGAGAGATACGAAAACGGGTCACAACGAGCATAGCTCCCGTCCCGTAAAATACAACTAGGTAAATACAACTCAGTAAATATGAGGCAAACAACCCCTCCCCTGACTGCAGTAGTTCCACCCATATAACCACACCAGAAGAGACCACCTACATGATACAAATACTCTCTACACAAACTCCTATACCTCCCTCACCTATGCCTCTAGAGCCCCTCAACTCAACCCCTCACCCTCTCACCATCTGAAGTACAAGAACCTCTTATACAACCCCCTACTCCCTTCAGTCCACCACTGCCTCCAGCCACAAACCCATCCACCCCTCCTCTTACTCAATACCTACAATCCATCCGCCCCAAGAAAAGTCCATGTTCTTCAGGAGAATTCATAAAAGAAATGGGGTGCATCAATACCACACCAGTAAACTTCCCAGCCCAAACAACCAAATTAAATCTCTCCCATTCACAATACCCATTGGAGTACATGCAGCCTCAAAACTGGGGGTATGAGTTAAAACCTGCCTTACCCTAATACTAATTATGTAGGGACCAATGACAGATACTTGTTAATGGTTGCCCATTTTCAAAATCTATCGACCCTCTCACCTCCATGTTGCAGTCATCAGGTGCTGACACTTTGTCTTTGGACTGTGCCCAAGATATCTTTTTAATAACTTCACTTCTATTTCTTGCACCATTTTACACATGGAGAACTGACAATCTGTTTTTGCTCCCCTCTACCCACTGCTCTCAGCCATTGACAGAAACAGTCCCACATTAATACAACTCGGACAACAGTCCAATTTTTTTTTTCTAGAAAGATTTATAGGAAAACCTGAGGGCTATTGCCAGCTGTGGGTTTTCTATTTAGTGAACTTCAAGTCAATAGTTATTTTTTTATTACTAACGATACATGGAGAACAGGGGTGGAAAGGGAGTTGGGAGATAGGGTTGATGAAAGAGTATTGGGATGGTTTGGACATATAGAAAGAATAAGTGAAGAAAGACTAGTGAAAGAGTTGTGGAAGGCAAAGGTGGAAGGAGTGAACATGAGTGGGTGACCAAGGATGAGATGGATGGATGGGGTAAAAGGGGCATTGGGAAAGAGGAAGGATGGGAGAGGACAGAAGATGGGGTGAATGGAGAATGGTTGTGTATGGATGATGTTGTGATGCATGAGGGGGAGTGGGTGGGGGATGGGGAGTGAGGGAGTATGTGTGAGAAATGAATTGATGTCGCCCAAAGGGATTTCTCCCCGTCTTCTCCTTTTCTGCATGAGGGGATGGAGGGGGGGGGGTCGTTGATTTAATGAAGTGGCCTTGCTGTGAATATGCTGTGTCTTGCGACAGTGCTTCTGACCCAGGGTAGTGGGCAAGATGCAGGGATGACCCGTCATCCAGGAGGTGCCAAGATAAGAGGAAGGGTAGAAGGTTGATGGGAGTGGAGTATGTTGGGGATGGAATGGGTGGGAGTTGCCTTTGTTTTTGACTACCTCATTTATGTAGAGAGAAGCCATCATCATTCTCATCCTCAAACCAGGAAAAGAAAACCTCTCAAACAAGTACTACCCAATTGCACTTACTGCCCCTGCATACTGCTAGAAAAAAATTGCCTCATTCTGACTCTCATGGCAACTTGAACATTCTTTCACATCACCCCTTCAAATATGATTTTATACCTGCTTTTGCACATAATTGAAAGTTGATATATCTGAAGTTTTTATTATATTGAACTTTGTGTACATGAACCCTGGGTCAGATTATGTGATGGAAGTTTAGTACATAATGTCCTACCAGTGTATCAGTTACATAAGTGCTAGAATCTGATGAAACTTTCTTCACATAAATCAAAGCATGTCTGTTATATGATAAGTTGTAATAATACCTTTGTCCATCGTGTTTTCCCTGTTGCAGGTTGAGAATCCTTTATCCAAAATGTTTGGGACTGGTAGTGTTTTGGATTTTGGAATGAATGTATATTTTCATCCATGAAATGGGGTCAGTTTGGGGATAGGACCAATAAGTGGCATATGTTAATTCCACTGATGAAAAAATCATATCTTTATATCATATTAAGTATCTATAATTTTTATCCACTGCATATATTTTTTTTCATAGAAATGGAAAAGGTACCCAAAACTGTAACATGTTCATATTGCTTAATGAACATAGAATATTTCATTTCACAACAGAGTATATGTTATGTGTGTACAAGGATGCAGTAATTTTTCCAAACATTTCGTGAGCTGCTCAGTTATCCTTATGACATTATTTTCAGTGTAATAGTACATACTGGAAGGTATTTTCCCTTTTCGAAGGGTTTGCCAAGTCAAAGCAGATATCTGTTACCTATCTCAAAACACTTCTAATATTTCCAGACATCTACTTGCCTTTGAAACAGTGATTGACTTCCACCTCCATTCCCACATTCAATGCCACATGTGACCCCAGATACTTAAAACTCTGAACATCTTTCAGCCTGTTATCCTTTGATTAAATTCACCTTGAACCCATGACCATTATCATTCCTTACACATCTCATCACATTACTTTTGCCCATATTCACTTTTAGCTGTCTCCCCTCACACACCCTCGCAAACTCCACCATCATATGGTTCACGCTATCCTCTAACTCAGCCACAGTTGCAGTGTCATTCATAAACAACTGATTCATTTCCCAATTCTGTGTATTCACATTCACCGCTCCAAACTCTTGTCCAGCAGTCATGGTTGTGGCACCATAATCTATAAATCAATCAATCCAACACTCACGTTACATACCTCACAACTTCGTACATTTTGAACAACCATGGTCATGATACACAACCTAGGTGCAGCCCCACCTTCAACTCAAATAATAACTCTCTCCATTCCGAACCCTCTTTACAAACTCTACTACTCATGTAAGAAATTTTGACCACCCTTGGCAAAATTTCCCCTATTCCATACATTCATAACATACTACATAATGCCTTTATGTTAATTGTCCTGTGCCTTGTCCAAATCTATAGAAAACTCAAAAGACATCCTTAACCTCTTCACTCCGGGGCACATCGCATGTCTGGCAGCATTAGCTGCCCGACGTGCAATGTTGCGTCATAATAGTCGCATTATAAAAGATAAAGTCACTGCTCAATCGCTCGTTCTCTTTCACCCGTGAATTTTTGATAACCATAGAAAATATGATGAAGCCAGTTGAGAGAGAATGAGGGTCACGCAGGTACGACTACAATAAATATAATCAAGACGCTGACGTCGGCATCATCGCATGCCCACTTGCTCCTCATGACGCCTACGTAAGTGTCACCGTGTGGAAGTGGTTAATCTTCACCTGAAATTTCTTTCATACCTGTCTTACTTCAAACATCCTCTTCTTTTTCTCTCCTTAATCCACAGTAATCTTCCCTAGCTAATCCCTCTCTGCACACCACCTTACCATGCTCCTTACTACATTTAACAGGTTAACCCCCAAGAACTACCACATTCATAATGCCCTGTTTTTCTTTGTATAGTGGAGATATACAGTACATGCATTCCTTCAGTCCACTGAGACAAACTTCCTTGAGACACACATTAAACAATCTCACCACACATTCCACTATGACGTTTACTTCATTCAACCACCTAACCCATTGTTCCCCAATATTTTTGTACTTGTGACCCCTTACCCAAAAGCTTGAAACCTATGCAACCCCTTACTATCAGCACATTGAGGTACATTTTACTTTCTGTGAAGGAGAGGGAAAGAAACATCTAAGAAAAGATTTATTCAAGAATGCTGTAATTATTTATTAGCAAAATAAATCACAACATTGGTCCAACCTTAATTCACAAATAGAACACAATTATTCTTACAATATTATCAACATAGGTTTCAACAGTTATCCAGCCCAGCTACTGGGATGCTTGATGTTGCCTTTGAGCAACAAGCCTTGAAATTCATGGCTGAGTGTTTATTAGGGCCAGTCTCCTATCATCTTCAACACCAAATATGTTCCTAGTGTTTATTTTTATATTGACAAGAGTTGAAAATCCTGCCTCGCATAAGTAGGTAGAAGCAAATGGAACAAGGACATGTGCAAAGCTAACATGCTGACTTGGGAGTATGACTGATACATAGTGCATCAGAACTGAGTCACTGATTTCACCTTGATGAGATCACAAGCTGGAGAGTCATTCCTTAGGTCTAGAAATTCATATGGGATCTCATCTGGGATGCTGGATACATCAAGTGCAGTACAAAAAGGAGTTCCTTACCAGGGCCTCTTGTTCCTGTGACAGCTCTGGAAAGCATCCCTTGAATTCTTTTTCTAGAGATTGAAGATGTTCAGTGATCTCATCCTTGAGGAACTGATCTAGTTGGACCTGAGACTCACTCATCCATCATTCTATAAAGTTTTTTGAACATTAGAGATGTTTCCAAGATTGGTTTTCCAACGCTAGTTCTGCAGTTTGGAAACAAAGGCCTGGCGACTATCTTGAAGAAGGAGAATATGTGTTTCCCTTCCTTGAAGCTTCAAATTTAGCTTACGCAGCAGGTTAAAAATGTTGGCAAGGTGCACAACCCTTTTATTCCGCGGTTCATCTTCGAAGTGAACTACAAGATCTTTCTCTTCTTGAACCCCTAGGAATAGCTTTATTTCATCTTTCATCTTGAAGACATGATTAACAATGTTCCCTTTCGATAACCAACATACTTCTGTGTAGAAAAGAAGGACTTAGTGGTCAGCATTCATGTCTTTGCATAGTTCTTTGAATAGGTGAGTGTTGAGTGCTTGAGTCTTCATATAATTTAAAGTTTTGATTACACAATCAAGCACTTCCTGCAGAGGTAGGGAGAGTCTTACTGGTGAGAGCATATCAGTGAATCATGCAGTGGATACCCTTCGCTTGAAGTGCTAGCTTCTTCACTCTCAACTGGAATCCTGACGTTGACTGCAGTATAGCTGGTGCTCCATCTGTACAAACCACACACACGTTTTTCCATTGAAGGCCTTCATTCATTGATCACACTTCTTTCCAATTGAGCACAAACCTATGTCAACACTTACCAACTGTGCCACTCCATCCCTCCCTACACCCTCTTGCCACTTGAGCCACCCTATGTACTACACACTCAAATTTACTTTTCCCCTTTTTTCTTTCTTTTTCTTTCAGTGCTAACACATCCATCTTCTCATTCTCATAAGTGTACCACCAACCTCTTTTCTTTTGCTCTCATTTATACCACATCTATGCACATTCTATGTCTCAGCTTCTAGGGTTGGAGTCCTCCTCCCAGACACTCTTATACTGTGACACATCACAGAAGAAAGATATGAAGAGGGAAATCCCAAGTCTTCTCACTCTATCTCATTTATTGTTATTATTTTTTTTATTTATTTATTTATTTATTTTTTATGACATGTATGGGAACATTGTGACATTCTCCCACCTCTAGGGAATGTCTGACAAAAAAAGATAACCAATCTGATGGAAAATTATCAGTCTATATCAGAAGCCTCTTCTCCCTATATAAAGGAGGTAGCCAGCCAAGGCATGCACCCACCCCCAATCATCCCACTCCCATGACATTGACGACCTGGGAGTGAACAAACATGCACCAAAAATTAGTGAAAGGAAGAAGCAGAAACAGGATTGGATCAACAAAAAGTGTGATATTGCAAAAATAGCCAGGGACAAGGCTTAGGAAAAATGGAGGAAAAGAAGAAACAATGAAACATAAAAAAAACTTTTAAATGAGCCAGAAATAACTATACAAGAAATTTCAGGAAGAAAGTAGATGAATACAAAGATGAGCCAAAACTGTTTTGCAGGCCATTGGTAAATTGAGACACACAGAAGTAATTGCCAAGTAAATAATGGTGGTGAGGTCTTTGAAGAGGCCTCAGCTCAAGCAGAAATAATGAAAGTTTCCAGTCTGTCTTCACAAAAGAGGGCATTTTTTCAAAGGGGAGCAAGAATTTGGGTTTGGAATACAGGTAGTCCTCGATTAATATGGCAGATGCATTCCAGAAGGGACCGTATAAAACAAAAATCGTATAAAGTAAGGAATGCATACCCAACCCCGTAGACTTTGAATACCCAATCCCTCCAGTACCCCTTTGAAGGATGTGTTCGAAATAAAATAATCTTTCACTGCATACGTTTTGCATTAAACACATTTCTATTATGTTTATTAATGCTTTTATTAAAAAACTGTACTTACAACTACATAAAAATGACAATGACTATGGGAAAAGTTTAAACACAAAATTATTTCATTACGTTTTTCCTCTATTTTGTTGCTTCCTCCTCTGATCTGTCACCATTGGCCCGGCTGGCATCAGACTCTGCCCCTGACATCTCACCATTGGCCCTCTGGGTATCAGACTCCGCCTCCATGTCTGTTGTGTTTGGTGAGGAAGGTGCAGGGTCGTCGGGGTCGTCTGTCTCTGATTCTGTGATTTGACTTGGTGTTTGTGGTTGGAAGAAGCTTGTTATTGATTGCTGCTTTACCTTCTGTTGCCTTTCTTTCAGAGAGGGATGCGGGTGGTGGGAAACGGCTAGCTAGCGACACCTTGTGGCTGCATTTCTGAACTAAATCGCAGCGCGAATTTTAACTTTCTTGAGACCGTATATTTCTGAGGAATTTGTACAATGTGATGAATAACCCCCTATTTTTGGACACCGTATAACTCTGAATTCACATAAAGTAAACTCGTATAAATCGAGGTCTACCTGTATATAAATGAAGAGGTGAGGGAAGCACTCATTCTTTTGGGATCATTGGATGTGAAAAACTTTGAGACCTCATCAGATCACAAACTGGATAATTAAAGAATGTAAAGAACAACTGGTGGATAAGATTCAGTCATATTGTATGTTTGTTAAAAGAAAGCATGGTGCTACTTGATTGGAAAAGGGATATTGTAGTACCAATTCAATAAGGTGGAAGTAAGGTGACACCACTAAATTGTAGGCTGATATCACTGACCAGCACAGTAGTGAAATTATGTGAAAGGATTGTGAAAGATTGCTGGACCAAATATCTTGAAGAGGTGAATGTCCTGACAGTCTGGATTCAGATCTGGAGTGTCATATGTATCAAACCTTTTAAGCTTTTACTTGAGAGTGATTGATGTGCTGCAACAAAGTGAGGGTTGAGTGGACTGAGTGTGCAAGACCAAGGGGCTTATGATAAAGTACCTTATAGTTGACTTATGTGGATTTTAGAGTATATTGGAGAACTAAGAGGTATACTAGAATGGATGATAGATTTTCTGAAGGGAAGATACATGAGGACAGTAGTAATGTTTCTCGTCTCTGTTATGCTAACATGTTTGCTGATGATAAAAAAATCATGTGAAGAGTGAAAAATGAGGACTGTAGGCTACAGCTGAAAGATCTAGACAAACATTTTGCATGGATCCAAGAATGGGAAATGATTTTCGATAACAAAAAATGCAAAGTGCTGGAAATGGCCAATAGAAGCAAAAGACCACCTTTATTTCTTGGGAAGGGAACACATTGAAAAAAAAAAAAAAAAAATTGAAGTGTTGATGAAAGACAACTTGTCACCTGACATATCAGCAGGATTGTGGGAGACATTTGGACTGCTGCAGAAGATTAAAGTGGTTTATCACTATATAAATGAAGAGATGATGAAAGAACTCACAAAAACACTAATCTGTCCAAGACTGGAATATGTGTCAGTGGTATGGACCTAAACAAGATCGAGAGAACACAAAGAGCATCAGCCCAACTGGAAAGACTAAAAGCACTGGGTGTATCAACTTTGAAATATTGAAGAGAAAGAGGTGATATGATAACAATATTCAGGTCATTAAAGTGGATAGATTGCATTGGCAGAAGAGATCTATTGTTTAAGGAGATTGTGCTGCCTATAATTCACTTACAATAATATATATACTGTATGTGTGTGTACACTAGGGAATTTTTAGGTACGTATCATTTTTACAATCCGCTCTGGCAACACTGTTACACCAACGCTCACTCGCTCAATTTAACGGAAAATTCACTTTAGCGGACTGGACCTTGGCTGAATTAGTTCGTTAAATCGGGCTTCTACTGTATAATCAAGACGCCGACGTTGGCATCATCGCGTACCCACTTGCTCCTCATGACGCCTACGTAGGCGTCACCGTATGGAAGTGGAAATTAAGGAAAACTACATGTCTAAATAATGTGAAGAAATACAATTTGCCATATGTATAAATACTTGAAATAGCTTAGAGGTTGATATAGCCAAAGCTGTAACAATACATAAATTTAGATCTAGATATGATAATTGGAAATCAACAATATAGATTAAGTTGGAACTGTACATGAATTTGAGGCTAGGCGTGATAAATTGGATAGTAGATGGGACCCAATGAGTATTGTTCCTTTCCTATATACTTCAATTAGGTAAATACAAAATATTAGGAAAGAACACTGAAATTTGAGTAACTAGTACAGTGATTCCTTATATGGTAATTCTTTATCCGTTAAATTCACAGTTATGGTATTTGATAATTATTACCCACGATTCCATTTATGGTAAGAAAAATTCACAGATACGGTATCTGCTTGTGTTTTGAAGAGGAAAGAGCAGGGAGAAGGTACGTCTGCCATATCCTATTATTACATGTTATAATGGGTTCGGTATACGGTAATTTCAATTTGCGGTAAGGTTTTCAGGAACACGTGTACCGTATAACGAGGACATACTGTATAGGGTACTGAATACTGAGTACTAGCTCAATAATCTGATAACCAAAATCTGTGCTTATTACTGTTCTTAATGTGCTTAGTGTCCTTCAGATATATATATATATATATATATTTAATATCTTATATGTGCTTTTGATGATGGTTACCTTAAGATCTCTTGAAAAGAAATAGTGGACTGTTGCCAGTGTTGTATTAGTGTGGAACAGTTGTATCACCAGCTCCTAGTAGTAGGACAAGGGGAGCATTAGCCAGCATCTTTTATCTGAGAAAATGGAGGAAATTTATTATTATTATTATTATTTCATTAGATTTAATTTACCATACCAAGCTCCTATCATATATCTTATCAAAATCATCCTATACCAATTTGCATTTTTTGTTTGTCTTTTTGCTCTTGAATACAATGATGCCTATGTATGTGTCAGCTTCCTGATTATATTTTGTTGTAGCTGGGTGACCTCTGTATTTTGTGAACGGGCTTGATCACAGTGTCTGTGATGTTATATTTATTCAGGGTGAAATAGAACAAGTATAACAGCAGTAAGTTTATATTTTGTAATGTGTGTATTGTAATGCATCATTGTGCATCAGGTAACCTGATGTGTGCACAAATATTTGACTTTTATTGAAGACGTTTTTCATCCCCAAATAGGTCGGCATAACTACTTGTTCTCTCATTATGTCTTGGCATATATTAGGAACATATGATCGTATTGAGCCCTGTGGGACCCAGCAAGTCATTTACTTTGGTCCAACATCATATTGTTTACATACATACATACATACATATACCAAGGCTTTTTCCCCCTTCCAAGGGAGGTAGCCAAAAAGGGAAAGGCATAAAAACACTCCCACCCATTTCATCCCTAAATACACTCCACACCCCTCCCACCCTTCCTCTCATCTGAGCACCTCCTGGATGACGGGTCATCCCTGCACCCTGCCCACCGCCCTGGGTCAGAAGCAGCGTCGCAAGACACAGTACATCCACACAAGTGTTCTTATTATGTTTAGGAGTCCATTGTTCCATTCCAGAAGGCTTTCTATGAGTCCTGTGAGGTACTTACTCAAAAGCTTTTTCTAGATCCAAATCCAAAATTTACCCACTTATCTCTCTCTTGAAACTCATTAACTGCTCTTTAACAAAAGCCTAGCAGATAAACAAAATCTTCCTTTTTTGAAATAGGTTATTTGCCGAGACCTGTCTCCTCAAAATATTTGGTCCATCTGTCTTTCACACATATCTCCAAACTTGGCTTTCATGCTGGTCAATGACACTATCCCATAATGTAGAGGCCCGTCCCCATTTCCTCTTATAAATTGGGACCACATGTGCATTTTTCCAATCTTGAAACATACTTCTCTCTTGCTAACAAACAGTTGGTATATGGAACTTGTCTATGAATTAAACTTTGCATTCTTTGGGTATATAATTGGAAATCCTATCAAACCAGGAGCACCTCTCATATCTAGGGTCTTTGGTAATTCATGTACTTCTCACACTTTCACTTGTACATTGTTTAATATGACTTATTATTCCTTTTTCAAGTCAGCTTTCATAGTGAACACCAGCTGGAACATCTCTAATATCTCTCACTCTCTTGCACCTCTTATATGGATGAAGAAATGATAAAGAAAATACTAACTACACTAATAAGACCAAAACTTGAGTACGTAGCATCACTTTGGACACCCAGCACCAAAAAGAATATTAAGAAACTAGAAAGATTACAAAGAACGACAACCAAACTAGCACCGACTCTCGCCGAACTAACATATGAGCAAAGACTATCCAAACTGAACCTACCAACACTGGAACAAAGAAGAGAAAGAGGAGATTTGCTGACTATCTACAGAATAATGAAAGGAATGGAAGTTTTAGACAGGAACGACCTGTTAGTGTGGGACAACGGTAAAACGAGAGGACACGGAAAAAACCCTGAAAAAAGACAGTTATAGGAAAAACTTGAAAAGGAACAGTTTCCCACACAGAGCGATTAATACATGGAACAAATTAGACAACAAAACAGTATGTGCAAACACTATACAAGATTTTAAGATAAAACTTGATGCGGAGAGATACAAAGATGGGTCACCACGAGCATAGCTCCCCTCCCGTATATTACAACTAGGTAAATACAAGGAAATTCATTCTGGCTCCTTTTTTATTATTATTATTATTTATAATATATATATCTATATATTTCTATATATATATATATATATATATATATATATATATATATATATATATATATATATATATTGCAGAAACCACAGGGAAATTAAAGTCGGAATACTGAACGTTTTCGTCTATTACGACATCCTCAGAGTACGACTTTAATTTCCCTGTGGTTTCTGCAATATTTTTTCGTCACGCGTTATTGTGATTATTTTTGCAATATATATATATACATATATATACATATATATATATATATACTGTCTTGTATCTATGATTTCTATTTTCCCTCCATTCTGGGCACATCAGTTTTAACATATCAAAAAGATTTCACATTTCTGCTATCTCACTTGTTTCAACTTCTTCCAATCTATTTGGATAATTCCTATGAGCTTATAAAGTTTGCTTTACCAAAGTTGTATTTATGTTTATGAGTCATTTAAGTTCTATAGTTCTTATTGCCATATGGAATTCAAGGATGACATGACTCTTACCTATCGGACACTGGTCTTTTAGATGTGATTTTTTTTTTTTTAAATAACCCTCACTAGTACTTCATGTTTCATTGACCCATTGGGTCATTTCAATGCCATATTAACATTGTATTACCCCTAATTTTTTACTTTAGCTTGTTTCCCCACTTATTCACCTCACCACAATTGAAATCGCCCACCAGGATTATAATTTCACTTTTTTTTTTCAATCATTTCTGCAGGTACACAGCTGAGTCCAAGAGCAACTCTTTGTATTGAGCCTCACTCCACGCTCTTGTTGTAGGTAGGATGTAGGTTACTGCAAAGTCTCTTTTACCGTTTCCCTCTGTAACTCTTCTCACGTTACTTCAACCTTACCTTCTCATGGCACAACTTTATCCACCTTTGTTTTTCTTCACCAGTATCATCACTCCATCCATTTTTATCAGTCTTTAACCAGGTCAATATTGTTCTGTCTTCATTAGTGTATGCCACTTTCTCTCTCTCTCTCTCTCTCTCTCTCTCTCTCTCTCTCTCTCTCTCTCTCTCTCTCTCTATATATATATATATATATATATATATATATATATATATATATATATACAGTAGCGAGCATAAGTTAAGGGACAGTAAAACACTTTCTGAATAAATCTTTATTGTAACTTAAGTATTTAATCAAGAGACCTGTAAACTAACACAGATTTACATACACTTCTACTATGAATTCTGATGAAGTTTTAAAGCAATAGATAGACCGGTTAGTAAATAAGCAGAAGAATAGTACAACAGTTACATTTCCATGTAGTGCAAAAGTTAAGGGACACATCAAAAAATGCAACCAAAAACCTTGTTGATGTCAATTTAGCTCTTATTTGTAAGCATTTATAAGACTTTCTGCATCAAGCCAATTATAGCTTAAGCTTGTACATTATTGGAACGCCTTAAAATCCATCATGGCGCCTGCAAAACGTCAACAAGTGTCTGAAGCAGAGAGAAACTGCATTGTGTCTTTACACAAAGATGAATTATCACTTTCAGAGATTTCACATGCAATAGGGAGATCTCGCAGTATCGTGCAATGCATTGTAGCTAGATTCAAACAGTCAGGAAACGTTAAAACTTTGCCAAAGACCGGCAGACCTCGAAAAACCAATGCGAGAGAGGACAGAATGATGGTGAGACAGAGCATGCAGGACCGTTTTAAGACTGCAGCTGAAATTTCTCGCGAGATGGGTGAAACTTCCAGTGGCACAGAGTCTCGATTTACGGTTTCACGTCGACTGAATTAAGCTGGTTTGTTGGCATGTGTCCCTGCTGAGAAGCCTTTGATCTCAAAGAAAAAGAAAAAACTACGTCTTCAGTTTGCCCAAGAACATGTTGTATGGTTGGACGCACAGTGGGCTACAGTTCATTTCAGTGATGAATCCAAGTTTAATGTGATCGGGTCTGATGGAAAAAAGTATGTCAGACGCAAATTAGGTGAAAGGTTGTCTCCAAAGTGCGTCAAAAAGACAGTGAAATTTGGAGGAGGTAGTGTGACGGTGTGGGGAGCCATTTCTGCTGCCGGGCCTGGACCGCTTGTTCGCCTGCATGGTACAGTAAATGCAGCTGTATACAAGGAGCTACTTCGACAGCATGCACTACCAAGTTTACGAGCTGCAGCTGCACAACCACCCATTTTCATGCAAGATAATGCTCCATGCCACAAAGCCAAGTCCGTTACCACATTCTTGAGGGACGAGGGAATATCAGTTATGAATTGGCCAGCCCAAAGCCCTGATCTTAATCCAATAGAAAACGTATGGAAGATCATTGGAGAACGTGCACAAGCCAAAAATCCAGAAAAACAGGACAAACTATGGGAATATTTGGAAGAAGAGTGGAAAAAGTTGACTCCGGAGTTTTGTAGAACATTAATAGGTTCCTGTGGTAAACGATGCAATGAGGTTATTCAGAACAAGGGTATGTTCACCAATTATTGATACTCTTGATATTTTTTTATGGTGTATGGGGCAGAAACGTTGAACATTAGAGAAGAAGAGTGAAGGTGTTTGTATGTGTTTGAGATGTTGTGTCTGAGAAGTATGGTTGGGGTTACTAGGCTAGATTGAGTGTGAATTGAGGAGGTGAGGAGGAGAGAACAGGGGTGAAAAAGGATTTGGGAGAGAGGGTTGATGAAAGAATATTAGGATGGTTTGGACACATGGAAAGAATGAGTGACGAAAGACTAGTAAAAGAGGTATGGAAGGCAGATGTGGAGGGAGTGAACATGAGGGGACGTCCTAGGATGAGGTGGATGGATGGGGTGAAGGGGGCTTTGGGGAAAAGGGGAATGTCTGTTGAGGAAGGAAGGGAGAGGACGGAAGACAGAGGTGAGTGGAGAATGGTTGTATATGGATGATGTTGTGACGACATGAGGAGGAATAGGCGGGGGGGTGGGGGGTGGGGTAGTATGTGTGAGTAAATTTTGACGCAGCCCGAAGGGATTTCTCCCCGTCCTCTCCTTATATGCAAGGGGGGACGGAGAGGGGGGGTCGCCGATTAAATGAAGCGGCCTTGCTGTGGATGTACTGTGTCTTGCGACACTGCTTCTGACCCAGGGCGGTGGGCAGGGTTCAGGGATGACCCGTCATCCAGGAGGTGCTCAGATGAGAGGAAGGGTGGGAGGGGTGTGGAGTGTGTTTTTAGGGATGAAATGGGTGGGAGTGTTTTTATGCCTTTCTTTTTGTGGCTACCTCCCTTGGAAGGGGGAAAAAGCCTTGGTATATGTATGTATGTCCCTTAACTTTTGCACTACATGGAAATGTAACTGTTATACTATTCTTCTACTTATTTACTAACCGGTCTATCTATTACTTTGAAACTTCATCAGAATTTATACTAGAAGTGTATGTAAATCTGTGTCAGTTTACAGGTCTCTTGATTAAATACTTAAGTTACAAAAAAGATTTATTCAGAAAGTGTTTTACTGTCCCTTAATTTATGCTCGCTACTGTATATATATATATATATCCATTAAAAATCTTGTACTTTTTTTTCCCTTGGCTTCGTTGAGTTCTCATTTTTGCTCTTCTGTTGCATCCCTGTTTATCTAGATCTTTTGAAACTGCTCATTTCCATGTATTGATTGTCTTGTTTACTGTGTTTTGTGATTTGAACTTCATTTTCATTGGCTGTGTCCCCTTTCCTCGCATATATTTACCTATTAAAAACCCTTCTTCAACCATGTCCTGCACTTGACAATCATTGTCAACCACTTTATACAATTGCAATAGCTTTTTAGTTCTTGTTTTTCTCCTGGTGTGATTGTAATGTTTACCCTGTTCCGTCCTAAAACCATGACTTTTTTTCCCACTGCATCTCATATCCATGTGGAGGTGTGAGTAATGTTCCTGCCTCAAATGTGTGGGGTCCCAGCTTTATACCCAGTGCCGAACCCCACTTTACAACAACAGATATCGGTGCCGGGATATACCAGTGTTGCATTACAGTACTAACAGCTAATCAATAATCAAACTTCGTTAACAACCACAGCTAGTCCAACATACCCAACACTCCACATGAACTTTGCACCATCCATAACCTTACCAAACTGGATTAAGCCACATTGGTTAGACTCATGGAATCATGAAAGGCATAGAAACTATTGATAGAGAGGATCTAATAAAATGGGATAGTAGAGATACAAGAGGACATGGAAAGAAAATCAAGAAAGACAGTTATAGAAGAGACCTAAAAAAGAACAGCTTTCCCCACAGGGTAATAGATGTTTGGAACAAGTTAGATGAGAAAGTGGTGTGTGCAAAAACAATACACGAATTTAAAAACAGTCTAGATAAAACGAGATATGAAGATGGGGCTCCACGAGCATAGCTCCTCTTCCCGTAAAATACAACTAGGTACAACTAGGTAAATAAGTACACAGACTGTATTAGGCTGATGGTCCTCCAGGTTGCATCCATCCATATGTGCATTTCTTACCAGCATGTTTTTATTCTTTAGTGAAATTACTTATTTTTTTATATTTTTCTCGAGAACCTTCATTTGTAATTCCTTGATATCATTCATACTTCATCCCCATCATGTACCTTTTTTTAATGCATCAACTTCTATGTTTATCATTGTAAAGTCCTCTTCTATTCTTATTATATTCCCATATCAGCAACCCCCTCTTTTATACCCATGACACTTCTACCATCTTTACTGTACCTATTATTATTTCATTCCTCATCTTCTTGCTTTTAGTCTCCCCACACATCAATTGTATAATTTTTATATATGCTACTTCTATTTTCTCTCTTAAACCACACATTATTGCTGGTTAAACAATACTTTTATATATTTTACATTTTGGTTCATTTTTTCTTTTTATTATAACACACTTCATAATTTCCTCCAGACATACCAAGCTGATTGTATTTAATGGTTTAGGTCTACTTCCACCTCTTCAGAGTCATGATGTATGAACCTATATATTTGAAAGACCTTATCCTCTTTATTTCACTTTCTTCACATTTATATCTCCTTCCTGGTGTTTCCCATTTTACCACATATATAGTGAGACCTCTCATTAACGGACATTAATTAGCTGTGTTTGTGGTGTTTTCTGTGTTTTGGAGTGGTTTTTGGGTGGCATAGTGATTGCACGCACTAAACAACAGCACCAAAAACACCGAAAACACAGCGAAAACACCACAAACACAGCTAATTAACGTTCGTTAATGAGAGGTCTCACTGTACTAGGTTTTGGTTTTTATTCCTCCTTGAGCCCTTTATCTTTCAGTGCCTTTCTCCAGCCTTTCACCTTTCTCTCACTTTCTTCACTGACGGCAACCAGCAATCGTCCTCCAAAAGTATATACCACATGGACTCCTTAACCTCTTCATTACAAGTCAAATTTTTTAATTTACCTAGTTGTATTATATGGGAAGGGAGCTATGCTCAAGGTGACCCGTCTTTGTGTCTCTCAGCATCAAGTTTTTTCTTAAAATCTCGAATAGTTGTGTGCACATCAGGTTGCCTGATGTACAATGATGCATCACAATATACGCTTTACAAAATATATAATTACTGCTGTTATTCTCTTTCACCCTGAATAAATATAACATCACAGAAAATGGGATCAAGCCTATTCACAGAGTATGGGGGTCACTCGGCTACAACTACAAAATGAATATAATCAAGGAACCAATGCTGTCATCCTTGTATATCCCACTTGTAGCTCATGATACGTACATAGGCATCATCATATTCAAGAGGTTAATATCTAATCACCACATCCACTACAAGGTCAGATATGGGCCTTGGCACTGATTACTGATAGAGCCCAAATTTTGCTTCAAATTTTCCTGTGATTCTAATGCTGCTGCATCTGTTGCTTCTCCCTCGTACATATATCCTAGCAGATTAGTAAATATCAGGTGTAACTCAGGTTTTACCACATGCTTCTCTATGACATGAAGAGGGTTTCCAATTTTCAGCTTTGTGGCATAAATCCAAATTGCTCCTCATTTACCGTATTTTTCGGACCATAAGGCGCGGGCAAAATCCTTAAAATCGGCCAAAATCAGGTGGTGTGCCTTATCGTGAGGTGCGCCTTATGTGTGGCTTCAGTGCAAAAAAAAATGCCTCGGACAGTGACGTACTATTTTGACACGTTTTGTAGCTAGCCTGCCGACGGCGACAGTGCATAGGCCTAGCAAAAGTTACAACCAAGTTATAACCAAGATGCATGTATCTTGACAAGAAAATTGCGAAAACTTCGACAGTTTTTGAGTCCATGCCACCACATTCATTCACGCTATCATGGCTATGACATGAAAATGTCCACAACACAGACAGCCATTTTGCATTGGTCTAGTCTCACTCCACTCCGACTGTAGTCATTTGGGTATTTTTAAGTTTCAACCATGGGCACAATATAGCAATAGAAAATTAATTATTGATTTTTTAAATTAAAATGTATCAACGTAATATGCAATTTTGTGGGCAGAAATGAAAATAAAAAATACCGTGCTACAAGCAAATATATTAATGAACGAAGTCGGTAGCATAGTATTGGGACGCCATCTTGTCGTCTGTCAATTGATGGCCTCGGTACTTCTGACAGTACCTTGCCAGGTACATTTTCTTGAAGGAATGTTATGGAGTGGAGATACATGCATTCCTTCAAGCTGCAAGAACTTTGCATACCCCACAAGCTGAGAGAGTGGTTGAAAAGCCCGCCAAAGTCTCTCATGACGATGACAACGAGGACGAGCCGGATGTCATTTAATTCGTAGGTAATGATTTATTAAACACAGGTTAGGTTAGACGAATTTATCATCCTTTCATTTCTTCGACGTCGGCATCTATCATAACAAACATGGCGTACCATTCGTCTGACACAACTTAGATACTTACAAAATCTGTTTAGCACCAGTTTTGTATTTTATTTCCGCTCACAAAATTGCATATTACGTTGATACATTATAATTTACAAAATTAATAATTAATTTTCTATTGCTATATTGCGCCCATGGTCGAAACTAAAAATTTACCACCATTTGTAATAAATCTTGTGTTTTGTGAATAGAGAATTCCGGGAATAAAACTGCTAATGTTGGTTTTATTCCCCACAATTCCCGTAACGTGTTTATGTTGTTTTTTAGGGGTATTGGCAGGGCAGACTGTCCATGGAGGTGGTCTGATTTCACTGACCAAAATAAAGAAATATATCATTTATTTTTGTAATTTTGCTAAATCCCAACCGATTTTTCTCATTCAACAACGAAAATGTTCAGTTCTGAATGCACTCACATATACATGATTATCCGATGACGAGACCAGGTGCTCCTTATGGTCAGGCGCGCCTTATGTAAGGACAGGGAATAGCAATTTACGGGTGCGCCTTATGGTACGAAGCGCCTTATGGTTCGAAAAATACGGTATTTCCATTTATATGATCCTTCCCACCAGTACTCTTTCATGTACCCTTATGGTGTGGATATCAATTGTATACCTTGATGGTTACCATACCCTGCACATCTTTATCTTTCAGTCATATGGCATTTTCTGCTGCTAATATAACTTGATCAACTTTCCTTTTCCAAACTTCAACTAGAATTTCATTTGGTCACACTGCTGTTCCTCTCTTCATCTTACCTAATACAGTGAGTCCTCCTGATATGGTAATTCTTTATTCAGTAAAATCACAGTTACAGTATTTGGTAATTACTACCCTCGATTCTATTTACGGTGAGAAAAATTCACAGATACGAATCTGCTAGATATTTTGAAGAGGAAAGAGCAGGGAGAAGGTATGTCTGCCATATCCTGTTATTACATGTTATAATGGGTTCGGTATACAGTAATTTCAATTTGCGGTAAGGTTTTCAGGAATGCATATGTACTGTATAACGAGGACTTACTGTACCAGCTTTACCTCAAGCCTGGTAGTATTCATTGTTTCTCTTTCACTAGGTGTTCCATCACCCCCTTATATTTCTGGAGTTTTATGGAGCTTGCCAAGAGTACCGTACTCCTTCCATATACATATGTATTCCATTTATATACCAAGAGCTTTTTCCTCTTATTAGGAAGGTAGCCAAGTCAAAGGCATGTACCCACTCCCACCCATTCCACTCTCCTCCACCACACCCTCCTCCCTCTCATCTTAGCTCCTCAGGGATGATGGGTCATCCCTGTATCCGGCCTGCTGCCCTGGGTCAGAAGCTATGTAGCAAGACACAGTGCATCCACAGCAAGGTGGCTTCACTTAATTGGCAACCCCCCCCCCCTCCCTCACCATCCTGTCATGCAGAACAAAAGAAGACAGGGAGAAATCCCTTCACGCTGCGTCAAAATATCATTCACACGTAAGCACCCCCTGCCTTCCATCCCCTGCCCCTCCCTTGCATAACAGTATCATCTATACACTGCCACTCTCTACACATCCCTATCTCCTGCCTTTTCCTTTCCTTGCTTAACAGACATTCACCTCTCAATGCCCCCTTCACCCCATCCATCCATCTCAATGCCCCCTTCACCCCATCCATCCATCTCAGTCATCCCCTCAAATTCACTCCCTACACCTCAGCCTTTCACACCTCTTTTACTAATCTTTTTTTATTTATCATTTCCACGTGTACCCAAGCTGGTGATAAACAAATTTATCTCTTAAGGAACAAAATGTCTGACACCATCAAGGGCACGTGACTTGATGGTTCCGTAATTACCTTTTGTTGTAATTTTCCCCTTGTTGCAATTTCCCTCTGTATATATCTTCTTGTTTCCTACTTTATGTATCTGCTGAAGAGGACCACAGTTAGCAGTCAAAATATATGGTTTATTCTGTATCTCAGCTTATTTTTGTTTGAGAGTTGGATTAAGTTTTACTCAAGTGCTACATCTTGTAAGGGAGGTATCCAGGTCAGAGGCACACACCCATTCCTAACTATTCCAATCCCATCCATCACCCTCATTCCCCCCCTCATCCTAGCTCCACATGGAAGAAAGGTCTTCCCTGTTTCCTGACACACGATGACACCCCACCCCTCCTATCGATCCCCTCGTACAGAAAATAGAGAAGACAGGGAGAAATTACTTCAGAGTGTGTCAAAGTCTAAACATGGTAATTGGAAATTAAGATGTAGACCAAGTTGAAATTGTACATGATATTTAGGCTGGGTATGATAAATTGGAGAGTAGGATACAGGACCCAATGGACATTGCTCCTTTCCTGTATACTTCAATTAGGTAAATACACTAAAAATTCCTTTAATCCAGAATCTAATTGTTTGAAATAAAATTATGCATACACACATATACCAAAGGTTTTTTCCTACTTATTTTTTATATATGTATTTTTATTTATCTATTTTATTATTATTATTATTATTATTATTGTTATTATTATTATTATTATTATTATTATTATTATTATTATTATTATTATTATATTATTAATCATTTTTTTAATAATGCAAAACGGAGAAAATACAATTTCATACCCGTGCCACAAATTCTGGGGTCCAGGATGTTTTTCTAGCTCGCAGATCAGATTGAATCAGTTATGATTCTTAGATAACACTATAAGTTACAATTTTATTTTCTATGTGATGTGAATTTTTTTTATCCAATTTGATTCAAATTTGATTCCAAACAAATATCTTTGATTCAAGAGTTTGATACATTGTCCTGTTATTATACAGTATGTAGTGATTGATCACTTGAAATATCTTTAGTATGCTATACGGCAATGGTGCTACTCAAAGTAAAGAGCAGCAATAATGGTGGAGTTATGATATATTTGAGTAGCATTGCCTACTTTGGATAATGATATTAAACCCTCCAATCTCATTGTTTTGGACCCTGATATGTCTGTATATAACGTATTTGTCAGATGGGGTGGACATGTCCTCTATTATAATGGACCTTGTATTTACCTAGTTGTGTTATACGGGAAGGGAGCTATGCTCGTGGTGACCTGTCTTTGTATCTCTCAACATCAAGTTTTTTCTTAAAATCTTGAATAGTGTTTGCTCACACTTTCTCTGTTTAATTTGTTCCAAGTATCCATCACTCTGTGTGGGAAGCTATTTTTTTTAGATCTCTTAAGTAATTATCTTTTTTGAGTTTCTTTTTTGTGTCCTCTTGTTTTTCCATTGTCCCATTTCAATAAATCATTCTTAACTAAGATTTCCATTCCCTTCATAATTCTATAGATAGTAAGTCTCCTCTTTCCCTTCTTTGTTCCAGAGTTGGTACTTCTAATTTGGACAGTCTTTGTTTATATGTCATTTTGGAAAGAGTTGGTGCCAGTTTTGTTGTTGCTCTTTGTATTCTTTCTTTTTATATTTTGGTACTGGGTGTCCATAGTGCTGCTGCGTACTCAAGTTTTGGTCTTATTAGTGTAGTTAGAATTTTTTTTATAATTTCCTCGTCCAATTAGGCAAATGCCACTTTTATTGACCTCAATAAATTGTGGGTTTCTCCCACTATTTTATTAATATGCTTATCCGGTGTCATGTCTTTGCTGATCATCACTCCAAGGTCTTTTTCCGTGTTTACTTTCGTGACTGCTTCTTCACCAATTTTATAATCTGTCGATATTCTGTTTTTATGTTTTCCAAATTCCATTATACTACATTTCTTGATATTGAATTTCACTTCCCACTTTTGAGTCCATTTCCAGATCTTGTCTTGTTGTAATAAGTTGCAATCCTCCTCCGTTTTTACTTTCTTTAGTATTTTTGTGTCGTCTGCAAAGAAATTCATATAACACTACTTCATCCATGTCATTTATGTATATGGCAAACATGATCGGAGCCAGTACTGATCCCTGCAGGACACCACTTATCATTTCTTATCAATTTGAGAATGTATCTCAAATTACTACTCTCATTTTCCTCTCAATCAGGAAGTCTTTCTTCCATTCCAATAATTTTCCTCTGATGTCACCTATTGTCTCTAATTAGTTTCTTGTGTGGATAAGGTACCACACAAGAAATTAATAAGGAAGATAGAGACAATAGGTGACATCAGAGGAAAATTATTGGAATGGATGAAAGACTTCCTGACTGGGAGGAAAACGAGAATAGTAATTTTGTGTATAACAAAATTTGCCCAGACACTTAAAAAAGGTAAGAAGTCTTTCAGTTATAGTGGACCCTGTCCATTATACAATGAAATTTATCTTGACACCAAGGACTACTATTACACAGGACGTGTGCAGTGCGCACCCAGATCCCTGGGTCCGCTAGCGGAGGCCATTGCTTTCTTTGTAACCTAATATTTTATATTGGACAAATATATCAAAACTAGAAACCTAGCATTGTATATAGGACAAATATATCAACTATTGACTTATTCAATGCAGTATAAGTTAATATAAACTTTTATAGTGAAATAAGAAACTATTTTTAAGGCACTGTTATGCTCTGAAATGCCAATTTTAGCCGGACTTAACAGGTATTATTGTATGAGGTTAGTGGACACCAGGATTGGCGATTTTTTTATATGAGAGTAGTAGAGCTTGTGTCAGGATTAGAAATGGAGAGAGTGAGTGGTTGAAGGTAAAGGTGGGACTTCATCAAGAATGCGTTATGTCGCCCTGGCTGTTCAACTTTACATGGATGGGGTAGTGCGAGAGATAAAATGCAAGGGTAGTGGGTCAGGGATTGGAGATGGTTAAAGAAAATGGAGAAAAGTGGGAGGTGAGCCAGCAGTTGTTTGCTGACGACACTGCGCTTCTGGCAGGGTCGGAGGAGGGACTGAGGAAGTTGGTGACAGAGTTTGGGAGAGTATGTGATAGAAGAAAGCTAAAGATAAATGTGGGTAAAAGCAAGGTGATGAGATGTACAAGGGGTGAAAGTGGCAGTAGACTGGAAGTGAGCATTAAGGGAGAGCGACTGGAGGAAGTGGATAGTTTTAGATACTTGGGTGCAAATGTGGCAGGAAAAGGTGGAGTGAAGGTGGAGGTAGAATGTAGATTGAGAGAAGCGAGTAAATGCCTTGGTGGATTGAAGAGTGTAATGAGGAATAGACATTTGGGAATGGATGCTAAGAGGAGACTGTATGAGGGAGTGATTGTGCCAACAGCACTGTATGGGGCAGAAACATGGAACATAAGAGAGGAAGAGAGAAGGAGTTTGAATGTGTTTGAGATGAGGTGTCTGAGAAGTATGATGGGGGTTACTAGGGTAGATAGAGTGAGAAATGAGGAGGTGAGGAGAAGAACGGGAGTGGAAAGGGAGTTGGGAGATAGGGTTGATGAAAGAGTATTAGGATGGTTTGGACACATGGAAAGAATGAGTGAAGAAAGACTAGTAAAAGAGGTATGGAAGGCAGATGTGGAGGGAGTGAACATGAGGGGGCTACTTAGGATGAGATGGATGGATGGGGTGAGGGGGGCTTTCAGGAAGAGGGATGGGAAAGGACAGAAGACAGGGGTGAATGGAGAATGGTTGTATATGGATGGTGTTGTGATGCATGAGGTGGAATGGGTGGTGGGATGGGGGATGAGGTAGTATGTGTGAGCAAAATTTGACGCAGTCCGAAGAGATTTCTCCCCGTCTTCTCCTTTTATGCATAGGGGAACGGAGAGGGGGGGTCGCCGTTTTAATGAAGCGGCCTTGCTGTAGACGTGCTGTGTCTTGCGACACTGCTTCTGACCCAGGGCAGTGGACAAGGTGCAGGGATGACCCATCATCCAGGAGGTGCTAAGATAAGAGGGAGGGTGGAGGGGTGTGGAGTTTATTCAGGGATGGAATGGGTGGGAATGATTTTATGCCTTTTTCTTTTTGGCTACCTCCCTTGTAAGTATATGTATGTATCTTTTTAAAAAATATAGAAAATAATTTTTTTTATTTAAATCAGATTTATTTAATTTAAATAGATTTGTTTTTGTAGATTTTAAATATTGTGGGATTGCTATCTGATATACAATCTGATTGCTAAAAGACATTTTTAACATATCAATATAAGGAGTTGTGTTATATAGACTTGCCACAAGTATACAAGAAACAGTATAAGCCGTATGTGAAGACAGTATGCTCAGGTTCACTTGATTCCCCCAAGAGTTTCCTCATCTTGGTGACATTTGCTGCATTGTCTGTCACAACACTTCCAATGTGACAACCAAAATCTTGTTCAGTCTTCTTGATCAAATTTTGTACAAGTTGTAGAAGATATTCAGCAGTTTGAGGTTTCCCTGATGTGTCTATTGTGTCAACTAAATAAATCTGACCAGTGGATGTTGTTAGTGACACATATTATGGGCTCATTATGGATGTTAGACCACCCATCAATTGAAAGACATACAGTTTCATTATTCAGGTCATCTGCACACTTTTTATATTCCTTTTCATACACAAGATCCAAGTACTTATCAGCAATATCTTTTCTGGATGGAGGAATATAACTTGGCCTCAGGTTCTGAACCATCTTGAGAAACTGAGGATGCTGAACAAGACGAAATGGTGAATTTGTAGCAAATATAATTCTTGCAACTTCTTTGTCGAGATTTTCCTTTTGAGAGGCTGAAGTTTTTATGATTAATCTGTCCAGAGATGTTGACTTTCTTTTTGATGAAAATGATTTAGCAGAAGTGGCGCCTGTGGAGGAGTCTGATAGTGACCTTTTTAATGGTGGAGTCAGGTTTGCAGATAATTCAAGTGGAGCCGATGATGAAGGGATTGAAGCTGTTGATACAGATCCTGAAATGGAAACAGAAAATTTTAGCATATTGCATAATTTATAAATGAATAAATAAATGAATGAATACAGTGTGATTTAGGCTACTTTTGAGTACAGTAGTTATTTTTTAGATAATGATCATATTCACACAAGCCACTAAATTATTTGGAAATAATTAACAGGATATGAAATAGGTGGGCTTGGAATTCGGCCCTCACAGGATTGAGTCCACTTTTAAATAAACTAAAAATAATGGGTTGGGTTAGGTTAGGCTAAATCCCTTTGGGCTGAATCCCATGTGGGCTGAATTCCAATGGAACCTATGAAATATACAGTATTACACAATGTTGAATGAAGTGAATAACAATCATCTAGGCCCCAAAGTTGAGTGGATACAGTATATTATAGTGATATAGTCATTATCCAAATTTAGAAGTAATGAAGTTGAAGTATCTCTTTAGGCCTTCACATTTTTATTGCACATGCTCTCCATTGTTCACCAAATTTATATAGTTGCGTATGAAAAGGGAGAAATGCACACAATATAAGTAAAATTATTTACCTGGGTCATCAATTTCTTCTGTATGCTGTGGCTGACTTTGGCATTTATCTCTGTGAGATTTTAATCTTGACACAATGCCCTGTAGTTCCTGGCTGCAGTCTTTGCATTTAGCTCGGTACCCTTTGCCAGAATTTGTTGGTAGTTTTTCAAAATAATTTCAGACAGGATAATTTTTTCTGCCTGTAGGAACCACTCTGCCAGGTCCAGAAGACATACTTCCTGGTTGATTCCAAAACAGCAACTGACTCAGTGAGAAGCTGCTTACCATCAACAAGTTTCAACAAGAATCTTGTTGAAACTTGTTGTGGGCTGCACAGTGATATATATACTACATGTAGGCTTATACCGTTCCTTGTATACTTGTGGCAAGTCTATATAACACTGCTCCTTATATTGATATGCTAAAAATGTCCTTTAGCAATCAGATCGCATATCAGATAGCAATCCCACAATATTTAAAATCTATAAAAAAAAATCTATTTGAATAAAAGAAATCTGATTTAAATAAAAAAATTTTTTTTTTATAAAAAATAAAAAATAAATAAAAAATTGTCAACTCTGGTGTCCACTAACCTCATACAATAATACCTGTTAAGTCCGGCTAAAATTGGCATTTCAGAGCATAACAGTGCCTTAAAAATAGTTTCTTATTTCACTATAAAAGTTTATATTAACTTATACTGCATTGAATAAGTCAATAGTTGATATATTTGTCCTATATACAATGCTAGGTTTCTAGTTTTGATATATTTGTCCAATATAAAATGTTAGGTTACAAAGAAAGCAATGGCCTCCGCTAGCGGACCCAGGGATCTGGGTGCACACGTCCTGTGTAATAGTAGTCTTTGCTTGACACAGAAAAGTTACACATACCTTGTCCAGTGGTCTGATCATTATTTGTATCTCTTGCACCAACAAACCAAGTCTGTTACCTCCAGATACGTACGTATATGTGGGTGTGGTACAGATGTGTTTATCTCCATACATGTTCATACTCATGAAAAAGGAACTTGTTAGAGTTTTCTCATTACTTTTCTAGAGTTTTATGGGCTGAAGACTACTGCATTGTCTGCTGCAGTATGTCAGTTATAATGAAGTTGTTACAATGTAATGGACACATTGGTTACTATGAAATCTCATAATATGGACAGTCTGCAATAACAGACAAGTGCTCCCCCTAATAAGCTGTTACAGTAAGTCCTCGTTATACGGTACATATGCGTTCCTGAAAACCTTACCGCAAATTGAAATTACCGCATGCTGAATGTGGGAAGAGACTGATTGTTGCGGTGGCCGCATGGCATGGTGACGCTACAGAACAGTGTAAACTGTTACACCGTAACACCATAAACTTACGGTGTAAGCTGTTACAGTAAGTCCTTGTTATACAGTACATGTGCGTTCCTGAAAACCTTACCGCAAATTGAAATTATTGTATACTGAACGTAGGAAAAGACTGATTATTGTGGTGGCCACATGGGCGTGGTGGCGCTACGGTACGGTTTAAACAGAACACGAGTGGATACTGTATCTGAATTTTTCTTAACGTAAATAGAGTTGAGGGTAGTAATTACCAAATACTGTAACTGTGAATTTACCAGATAAAGAATTACCGTATAAGGAGGACTCATTGTGTAACAAAGCTTATTTATATTGATATTCTTGGAGTTTTATTATTGAATTTCAACAATCCAGAATTTCCAGTAATGCAGAAGATGCAAAGGCTAATGCATTACAGATTAAAAGACTCATACTATACAACACAAATAACAATCTAATATTTCTTTCCAAAAAATTCTTGGTAGGTCTGAGAACCACTGCCTGTTGTTCTTGGAACAGATTTCCAGTCATTAAAACCTGAGGCAACATATATGCTATGTTGCAACATTTTAATTGTTAATATGAAAATGTGTATGTTGCTTATCTTCCCAGTATTTTACTTTTTTATTTACCCTTTTAAGAGTGTAATGTCAGGACATTCAAAGGTTTAGTTTTAGGTTATACCAGATGATTTTGTTCAGCCTAAAGGGTTATTATGATTGGGATATTTAAGAATTTAGTGGCTAATGCCAAATGATTTTATTCATTTATATTTTAGAATTAACAATACTGTATTCTCTTCTTAATATTTTATTTTTTGTGAGGGAAATGTGTGTGTACAGAGATTCTTAAACAAATATCATAATGACTTTCCTTTCCTGCCAATCATTACTCAGTAGTAAATAACATCTCATCCAAGTTTTTTCAGGTTTATTTTCATACTGCTTTTAGTCTGGCATTGCCATTTTCATGAACCATTTTATTTGTGTTTAATCAGTTTTTTCTTTCCTTTCCTTTAACATGACATCTATGCAACATATTCTACAGTAAAGTGTTCTTTGTTTTAGCTGTGACACATCTTTTTTAATGAAAAGTATTGATTATATTGTTTGTTGTTGGGTATGTTATATGCAGTTTACAGTTAAGTTTAATATTGTTCATTGGTTATGTTGTGGTTCTCAACCTTTGCAGTATGTGGCCCCTTTTTGATAAACTCAAGATTACCAGGCCCCTCCAGATTGCCAAGTCCCACTTAAGTTGGAATCAGAAATAAAATGTCCGGTGATTATTTGCTCATTTTCTCTCTTATTCCAATTTTACATATTTTTGGATAAAATGGTCGTGTGTGAAAGTGACATGGCCCAGCAAATTCTATGAAAAATAGGCTTTGCAAACATTGAACAAAATTTCATACTGTTTACCAGTTCCAGAACCCTCATCCTTTTCACATTAGAAAATAATTTGAAAAATCATAGGTAGTTGTCAGGTGTTTTTTTTTTTTAAATTTATTCTAGCTACTTGGTGTATGTTGTAGGTTTACATTATTGGAAAAACACATGTATTTTTGTCAAATTGCTTTGCAGAATGCTATAAGCTTGGTATATTGAGAATAGATGGAGTTTTAAGTTGAGATTATAATGGACAATTTTTATCATTCCAGGTTGTTTACCAGCCTGGGGCCTATGCATTGAGCTACATGACCTACGTGCCCACCCCACTGGACCATATGAACACCATTGGCCATGGCATAGTTGATCCTCCACACCTTCACATGTCTCAGTTGGAACCATCAGGTATCAGACCTACTGATCCTATTGCTTGCTTGTATGGAGCATCGCGACGCCAACCTATCGAAGAAAGACTGCGGCAGCAGTTCAATGCTGTGAGTGAGGGGTTTGCAGGAATGAATGTTGCCAAACAAGATGAGGAAGGTGTCCTCAAGCAAGAGTTATCCCTCATCATGCACGACATCAAGGAAAAGCAGCGGCAGATTCAGTCGTCGGATGGTATGGAGTCTGGAGTCAGCACTGCTGCTGCTGCTGCTATTGCAACTGCTGTCAATGCTTGCACTGCTGCTGGTGCTACCAACACAAATGAGGTAAAATGAAAGCTTCTTGGTCCTTCGTATCATCATCCTCCTCCTCCTCTCCCCCTTCTTCCTCCTCCCTTGGTTCATCCTCTTTACACCTTCTGCCTCCTCCTCACACCTTCCTCCTCCTTCTCCTCCCACCTTCTCCTCCTCCTCCCACCTTCTCCTCCCACCTTCCTCCTCCTCCCACCCTCCTCCTTCTTCTCCTCCTCCTCCTCCCACCCTCCTCCTCCCACCCTCCTCCTTCTTCTCCTCCTCCTCCTCCTCCTCCTCCTCCTCCTCCTCCTCTTCCTCCTCTTCCTCCTCTTCCTCTTCCTCCTCCTCTTCCTCTTCCTCCTCCTCACATCTTCCTCCTCCTCACATCTTCCTCCTCCTCCTCCTCCACCTGAATCCTTCTCCTCTCCCTCTTCCCCACCTGATTCCTTCTCTTTCCCCCTGATTGCACCTCCCCTTCCTTCCCCTCTTCACCCTCGTCCCCTTTCCTCCCCCTCCCTTCCCCTTCTCCTCCTCCTGCTTCCTCCTCCTCTGCCATCCTCCTCCTCCTAGGCTAAGATTTAGTTGGGATAAGCTGTAGACTAGGCCATGAGGCCTACCTTGCACATCAGTACCCATTATGTAGCTTATGATTTTGGTATTTTTTACATATATGAATGCATATGGATACTTAATGAAAACTTTTTAAACTTTTTTCAGGTGAAATATGAGCAAGACTTGGGTGATTTTGAGAAGACTTGGCGGTTTGACTTTGACGAAGGTGATGAGGTGTATTTGTCATCAGGTCATCAGTAGGGTCAGAAGTGGCAGCTTGGTCTTTAGCATAAATTGACACATTTTTGGATAATATATGAAAGGCTTCAGGTATTATTTTAATGTTTTAGTGTTTTGATATGAGATGAAGAATCATGTTTAGTATAGGGAGAACAAAGTATGAAGAGTTTTGCAAACTGCAAAGATTTGCTTAATTTTCACTGTGTACCTGAAGATTTTCATCTTCTCTGAATTATACAATATCACTGTTCTCCTTTACCTTGATCAAAGTGTTTCTTCAGGGGTGTCATCCATTTTGACAGCTTCAAGACTTTAACATATTGATATCAAGTTGACAGAGGAAAAGTTGTCCTCCCAACAAGTATCAGATTTTGCTGTAGTTTTGTTTTATACAGCCTCTCACATGATTTTCTCCAATTCCGAAGAAGATGTACATGTTCAATTTTGGCTTAGATGTGTTCGTGCCCTTGATCGGTGGGCATTGGAGTGCCGAATCCAAATGTAACTTTTATTTTATAATAGGTAAAAGTCTGAATAATCTCAGACCCAATGAAAGTCATACTTGTGAGGAATTTCAAATGTCTTAAAACATTGTATACCATTATATTTACTTTTTTTTTCTTCTTTTCTTTTTCTTTTCTTCTTCAAGATATTGGTTTTTGTTTTGACTTTGGCAAGAAACTTTGGTGTCTTGTCACCAAACTTATTTACAAGAGTTTTCATAGAAAAGGTTGGCAGAACTATATTTTTGTCAAGTCTTTTGAAAAACATGATTTAATATCATTTCTAAATATTTTATTGTTTCATAAGTATTTCTCTTTGTATGTGTATATGTATTCATAATTATACTGATTGTGTGTGTGTGTTAATATATATATATATATATATATATATACATACATACATACATACATACATACACACTTAGGCCCTTTCCCTCTTATAAGGGGATTGACCAAGTCCAAACACACAACCACATCACACACAAAATCCATTCAATCACCCCTCAGTACCTTGGGAATGAAGGATGCCCTGTTCCTATGTTCGGTTCAGATGCAGTGCAGAAAGGCATAGGTCTTCCACAGGCTGGCCTGACAGTCAAAGCTGGTTTACCCCAACCATTTCATTGTAGGGCAACCACCTCCTATGAGGCAGATAAGAAGACAGTTGGTTGAGGCCATGTGATCCCCACATCCTTGAACACTCTCCCTCTATTCACTCGTAGCTTTTGTATTCTATCTTCATTGCTCAATAGACATTTCATGTACATCCGAAGTCTCCATCACTTCATTCGTCATCTCATTCTGTCGTCTCATGCTCACTCCATCCACTTCTGGTTTCCTAACTCTCCTTGTTAGTGCTTCCTCATTAATTCCTTGAATATGCCGAAGCCACCTCAATACTCTGATATAGTTTATCTAGCAGCTCCCTTCCAACCTCAGTTTTTTGCCTCACCGCCACATTTCCCACTCAATTCTTGTAGCACCTATAAATTTTCTTGTATCTCAAAAATATTTTTCAAGTCTGCTTCATACATCAGTATGGGTATCATCATCTTTTTATACAACCTTCTCATTGCATTTATCTCTAAGTACTTGATTTGCATAACATTTTTTATTCCGCCCAGATATTTATTTGCTTTCGTTACTCTAGCCTTTACGTCCGGTCCTCCAGTCACTGCCACATAAGACTCAAATAATATAAAACTATACTCCTCCTTTAGTTTCTCATCCATCACACCATCACACTCACATTCAATCATCCATCATCATCATTCTTTGTACAGTATATCTCATCCCTTCACTTTTGCCCCGTGTTCTTCTGTAACTTTCCTCTCTCAGATACCCTTTTAATCATAGTCATCATTTAATTCGTTCTCTCCTCAGAAGCAGCCATAATTGGAGTGCCATGTGCATATAACTGATTCTCATACCATATCATTTCATTCTCACCAATGAACTCAAAATATCTGCCTAGTTCTCGTGCACTTGTCTTTTTTAGCACGTCATCTATATACTAGTTGAACAACCAAATCAACATCTCACAACTCTGATTCAGCCTCGTGTGTGCATGTGTGTGTGCGTGTGTGTGAGTGAGAATGCTTTCCTAACTATAATATACAGGAAAGGAGCTATATTTGTGAGGTCCCATCTCTTTTTCTCCAACTATCATAACCAGCTTTGAAATCACCTGTGGATGTTTGAGTAATATTACCTTAGAAGCCAATCCAGGAGCTAAATCCTTGTTGACTCGGGGCTAGTTTAGTAGCTGCTATTGCTAGCTGGAAGGTAACTTACCCAGCAAATCAATTTTGACACAAGGATAATTTGGAGGCAAGTTTACTAACATTCTGTTGACATTGGGCAAGTTTAGCAAGCACTAGTGGATACTAAACTAGCTCTGTGTTAACAAGGCTGAATATACCTATATAGTGATCTATAGTTCTTGATATCGTTTAGAACACCCTCACCCCCCTACTCCACACCCTCATTGACCTCGTAACTCTTGTCCCAGATCATGGGACCTATGTCATTTTGATCTGTTTCCTTTAATGTCTTGAATACTACTATCAAGTCACCTATTACTCTTCTTTCCTACAATGATGCCTTGTTGGGAACTATGTCTCCATAGATCAAGCTTTCTCTCTCTCTCTGTCTTGTCCATGTAATGGAAAGCCACTCAATAGTCTGTATGCTCCACCCAAAATTTGGCAGATATGTTCATCAATTGTCAGTTTCCTGTGGCCAGCACTCCCAGATGTTTCTCTTCTTTTGGTTTGGTAATTGATTCTTTTCCCAGTGAGTAATTCATTTGTCTATTTGAGCTTTTAACCACTTCCATTACTGTGCCTTTTTGGCATCAAAGTTAGCTTCACAGGGTTGGCTGCATGCATATATATATATTTTCAATATCTTATAACATAACATTGTGCAGTCATCTTCATTTTTGATACTGATGATATTTGACTCTTAGGATGCTTGCTGGCCGAACAGCTAAGAGCATCACTGCTTCAGATAAGAGATCAGGAATGGGAAATAGTTTGAAGCTGCTAACAGGTGCATTCATAGTAAGGGCATACCTCTTTAAATTCTCAATCTTCAAAATTTCTTGTATAAGGTATAACTGTCCTAGCCTTTTCTGATAGGGGGTTCTGTGACATAAAATAGAATTGTCTTTGGATCATCTGTAAACTGGGTATCTTGTCAGATTTTTCATCATGTCATTTGTGTATATGAATGATGTTACTGGTGTCAGGACTGACCTCTGATGGACTTGGGTGGTTGTCACTCCACACCTTGATAGCTTGGCCTTCACCACTGTTCACATGGAGCCTTTCAGGAAACTTTCCATTAAGATCACCAGTAGGCTCTGTCCATCCAACACTGAAATAAAAACTTGGTAGGTTTGACTGAGTTGTTTATGTGCCAAAATATTTTTTTCTACAAGATATTTGATCAGTCTATATTTTCTAATTCTCTCGCATAGTTTAGCAGTCAGTGATAGATACCTGGAACAAATTAGACAAAGAAAAATGTTTGCAAACACTATTCAAGATTTTAAGAAAAAACTTGATGCTGAAAGATACAAAGACAGGTCACCACGAGCATAGCTCCCTTCCCATATAATACAAGTAGGTAAATACAGTAGTCAGTGATACTGGTTTGCAGTATAATGAATTCTCCTTTCTCCTATATAAATTGGGACGCATTAGGTCATTTCCATTCCTTTTCTTCTTTCAATGAGCACGTGATTAGATTATAATCTTGTCTGATTAAGGTTCCTTGCCTTTCTTAAGTATCTAATTTGAGATACCATAAGGCCCTGGAGCTTTTCTTGCATCAATTTGTCTTTAGGAGGTAAGATAAGAAGGTAACAATGGAGTGGATGGGAGTGGATTTGGTGGAAGTGGATACGTGCCTTGACTTGGCCATGTCCCTTATAAAGGGAGAAAAAGTCCTTGGTAGAATTTATTCATTAATATTTGCAGTTTCTTTGCTTCTACATTTATTTCTTACAACCCCACAGTGTTGTCAACAGGTTCTTTTCTATATTAAGTAATTTTCTTTGGTGAAAACTGATCAGAAACTTCTGTTCATATTTTGTGCCTATGTTAATGGCTCGTAAAGTTTTCCATATACTGTTAATTTAGAGATTCCTTCCCTGTGTCTCAAGATACCTGAAGAATGTTCAGGTTCAATTTTCCATTTGTCAATAATAGTTTTTTCAAAGTTCTTCTCTTACTCTTTACAAATACCTGCTAAATTATTTCTAGGTTTCTCTTAATTTTTCTATAGTTTTCTGTGTATGTGTATTTACCTAATTGTAGTGTACAGGTTGTACATGTGGTCATTCTTAATTTAGTCTCATGACCTCTTCAATCCCTCATATCTTTAATCAGGAGATTTCTTCTGTCAATGCAATCTATCCCCTTTAGTGACCTGTGTGTGTGTGTGAGTAAGTGAGTGAGTGAATGAGTGAGTGTGAGAGTGTGTGTGTGTGAGAGAGAGAGAGAGAGAGAGAGATGTAAAGAATTTGGGAGCTGTGGAATACATAAGTTAAAATTAACCCCCCCTCCCCCAGTCTCCAGTCTGCCACTTCAGTGCTAAATTTTCAATTCCAAATCAAAATAATATGGCATACTTGTCACATAAATTATATCATAATGAATGATGATTAGATAATAGCAGTTCAGATATGTATATAAATATACACACATACACACACCAGTGGTCTTTTCCCCTTTTTTTATTGGGGATTGGCCAACTAAGAACAGGTCTTTGCTGTTCACAAGAGAGAAATACAGAGAGGGAAGTCCTCTAGGTCTGTGTCATTTAGTCGCCTTTAACTACAGAATGGGAACATGGTGGTGGCATTTGTATCCCTTTATCACAGTAGACATATGAACACACATACACATACATAGAGATTTGTATGATATATGTGATTTGTATTGTGTATACAGTATACAGTGAGGTATACACCCATATGTACATATATGGTTATTCCATTATTTCTTTTTCATAAAATTTTTCAGTAGGTATTGTATACATTGTGCTCGCATCCTCTATACTAGGTAGGGTTACCAACTCCTACAAAGTTGTAGAAGTCAGTGAACCAAAGTATCCCCAAACTTAGTCGCAAAATCGTTGAGGAATATTATTTTAGAAGAAGAGTGACCACGTAACCTCGAGAACATTCTACTCTGCTGCTGCCATACCTGTGATTTAGCATCAACAGACAAAAGGGTGTGGACTTGTTTTATTCAAAGTTTACGAGAGAGAGAGAGAGAGAAAGTGAGAGTAACTGTACTTTCCAATAATTTTTGTCCTTTAAGTATGCATCTGTTTGGAAGGGGGAATGACGGGGGGAGAATTGTAAAACCCTAAAAAGTGTAAATAAAATGGACAATCAGAGATAATGCAAGGATTGATGCTCTTTAATGGTCACTTGTTTTTCTTTCTTTTTCACAATGTTGGTAACCCTACCTAATTTATTTTCATATTTTTTTAGGTGTATTTCATAAAATGAATGGCAGTATGTTCTTGCATTGTACACCAGTGTTTATGTGTATCAATTAGTGTAGAACTTAAGTAGCAGATTGTATAAACACTTGAGTGTAATGATCAAATGTTTGTCATATGCATTACACAATAGATTTACCTTAGTACAGACAGACAAATGGTATTAATGTTACAAGCTATGAAATGCCAGGTCATGGCCATAATTCAGATGTCAGGAGAATTGTATGGGTACTTTTATATATTAAATCCTGCTTTGTACTAAGTTGGATGTATTGTCTTGTATTTTTTGGGATTTGTCACGTAGCAGCTGCTTCATTTAGACCATCACAGGCTTCAAGTTGCATCATGTTCTGGGATTCCATATCCATCATTAGTTGTGCACATAACATTTTTATATATAAGAAACAAAGATCATGTCTCACTCTTCACTGTATTTCAAGAATCAGATGGATTAATTGTTTTCAATCTTTGATCAATTTTTTATATATATAGAAATTATTGTTTTTTAAAGAACTTATGTAAAACATAAAGTTCTGGTAGAGTGCAATTGTACATTAGAAATGGCCAGTTGAAGCCTTAGTAGGAAAGGTGACCTATTAAAATAATATACTTTGAATGGTACATTGAAGTCCAGCGAGGCACTTAGATGTACTTGTCATTTGCACTAGCTTTACTTAAATATTCGATGACAGTTCTAGCTTTAGGGGAAGAAGTGGTAAAAAGAATTTAGTGTAAAGCTGTTGATAATCTGCTTAAGGTCAATGCCATGAATCATTAATGCCAACATTTAAAATGTTGAAGTTGTGAAAGGTTTTTGGTATGGAAATTTCAGAACATTGTAGGTGGAGTGCATTACTGTTCATAGTTGATTGATATAAAGGAGTGCTGGCAGAAGAGTATTGCGACTGATACATTGGCATGGTAGATATTTGGACATGGAAGACTTGAAGACTTGTTGAATTTGGCAAGAGTTTTTGAAAGACATATTTCCTTTATTGGGTGTACCTAAGCATGGCCAAATAAATTTGTGAGACTTGACAATTGAATTTAGTATACAGTAATAACTTGGGTGCAATTCATTTGGAATAGTTACTCTCAAAACCCCAGTCCAGTAAATGAGTACTTCAGTGTAAGTGTCTTGATATCACACTTGAGGTTGTTTCATGTTTATGAACCAAGCAGTTGGTATTTTATAGATATATACATGTTGATTTGTGTACACTTTGGTATGTTTGACAATACTAGCCTTGACTCCTCAACCCTCTCAGTGTTGATGTAGTTGGTGTAATATTGTGAAGTAAGTAACAGGGAGGAGATTACAACGGTAGATTCCCTACCCTCCCTAATTGTGACTTTCAACAGGATCTGGCTTGTGGCAGAAGAAGTACCATTCTCTGTGGCGATATTGTTTACTGTAAAGTGCTTATGCTGCCAGGGGTCAGGGCTTGGCATACTGTACACTGTTGATTGAGCCTTGTGTAGGTTTTCTTTCATGGAAGGAATAATAGGGAATTCTGCTATGGTTAGGATTTTGTGCCATGCAATTCTAATTTTCTTCGGAACATTGGAAATGCAAATGGGCAAGAACTGTTGAGACCTTCATAGTAGGGATGATTTCTGGAATGATCCATCACAGGTTATGTTGATAGCCATATATATTTTTTTTTAAATAGACGGAATTACAATGTTTACCTATGAATGTGCATTTGTATGTATGTTGATGTTGTCCAGTAGAACGATATTGATACTCATGACAGGTAATACCTGTATAGAGTATATTTGTACAAGGGGAAGCCCTTCTGCAACTGCATGGGCAGGAAGGGCCTCTTTTGTCAAGCTGGCACCATCTTTTGATTGAACTCACCAAGTAGTGATGATGATGCCTGCAGTTGTAGTTGTGAGCACATATGCGTGTTTCATATTGGAATGATGTGTATTATATTGTAAATATCTTGGTCAGCAATTAAGCTCGATGAGAATATTCTGTTTTAGACATATGCATTCTCTCCTTACTTTTATATGTAGAGTATGAGGACTTTGTACTGGGGGACTAATATTGAGCTGAATTAACTTCTCAATTTGCTCTTTTCAAATAAAGAGATTATTTGTCTCTCATAACGAATCTTACATGTGAATTCGACTCCCTATTTACTTGGAGTGTTGATTCCCATAGCTAATATTGAAAGCATGTCATTTCTGTGAAAAACTAATGCTTCTGCCTCAGGCTAGGCCAATAAGAGCCAGTAGTGAGAAGCAAATGAACATTTCTTAGATCTCCTGGGATTGCATTGATTCTAAAGCCTATACTAGGCCCCTACATTGCTAACATGAAAGTAGCGTGTATTGTAAAGTTGCATCATAAAAATTCCAGATAATGGATTTTTGATATGCTGTGTATCAAATAGAAACTTCCCATAGGAAGTGTAAATGGTTTGAGCTGTGTTTAAATCCTTTCTTCGGGTTGGTATATTGCTTTGCATTGTCGTCAATAAGCATTCTTCTATATATACATATACTATGTAGATTGAATATAACAGTTAAACCAATGTAATTTTTAAGGGAATTCAGTTAATACTATAAGCATGGTACAGTAATATTGTTTGTATGACCAGACTTTTCACTTTTTTTTTTATTTAAGAGAGAGGTGCAAGTATGGTCTCTGGTGCCACTCTTATAGTTGCTCCAATAAAACCCATAAGCAAATAGCCATTGTTTTATTTTAGTTGGTGTTGATGGGATACAAAAAAAAACCCATTAAAAATAAAAGCTGGTAAGGCACCTGGGTTAGATGGGTGTAATGTGGAGTATGTGATGAAGGGAAGAACAGCTATTTATTGGGTAGTGAGAAGAAAAGGTAAAAGGTGCAGATGGAGAGATGATAATGGAAGAAGGTGGGCAGAATATTTTAGGGAGTTGCTAAATGTGAAGGAGAATAGAGAGGGAAAGGTAGTTGCAGTGGGAAGTGCTAAGAAAATGAGAGTGATGAGTGAGGAAAATGGAGGAGAAATAGGGAAGGATGAAGTGAAAGCAGATGTTAAGATGATGAGAGCAGGTAAGGCACCTGGTCTGGATGGATGCCATGCAGAATGTCTGAAGAAAGGAGGTACAGTGATGGTGGACTGGTTGGTGAGGTTGTTAAATGTTTGAGAGAGGGTAGAGTGCCGGAGGACTGGAGGAGTGCCTGTATAGTTCCGCTTTACAAAGGAAAGGGAGACAAGTGTGAATGTAGTAGTTTCAGAGGGATCAGCTTGTTGAGTGTAGTTGGGAGGGTCTTGATTGAGAGGATTAGGAGAGGAACAGAGGGAGTAATTGGTGAGGAACAGTGTGGGTTTAGGACAGGTAGGGGTTGTGTAGATCAGATTTTTGTGGTAAGACAGATATGTGAGAAAGCTATAGGAAAAGGTAAGGATGTTTTTTTGGCTTTTATGGATCTGGAAAAGGCTTATGACAGGGTAGACAGGAAGGCACTGTGGGAGGTACTGCAGATATATGGGATAGGAGGAAAGCTGTTAAGAGCAGTCAAGAGTTTTTACGAGAGTAGAGCTTGTGTTAGGATTAGAAATGGAGAGAGTGAATGGTTTGAGGTAAAGGTGGGACTTCGTCAGGGATGTGTTATGTCGCCCTGGCTGTTCAATCTTTACATGGATGGGGTGGTGCGAGAGGTGAGTGCAAGGGTGGTGGGTCAGGGGTTGGAGATGATTAAAGAAAATGAAGAAAAGTGGGAGGTGAGCCAGCTGTTGTTTGTTGACGACTCTGCGCTTGTAGCAGGATCAGAGGAGGGATTGAGGAAGTTAGTGATAGAGTTTGAGATGGTGTGTGAAAGAAGGAAGCTGAAAATAAATGTGGGTAAAAGGTGAGAGAGTGACAGCAGATTGGAGGTGAGCATTAAGGGTGAAAGACTGGAGGAAGTGGATAGTTTTAGATACTTGGGTGTGAATGTGGCAGGAAAGGGAGGAGTGGGGATGGAGGTAGAATGTGGATTAAGAGAAGCGAGTAAATGCCTTGGTGGATTGAAAAGTGTAATGGGAAATAGACATCTGGGAATGAATGCTAAGAGGAGGTTATATGAAGGAGTGATTGTGCCAACAGCATTGTACGGGGCAGAAACATGGAACATGAGAGAGGAAGAGAGAAGGAGTTTGAATGTGTTTGAGATGAAATGTCTGAGAAGTATGATAGGGGTTACTAGTCTAGATATAGTGAGAAATGAGGAGGTGAGGAAGAATGGGTTGAAAGGGAGTTGGGAGATAGGGTTGATGAAAGGGTATTAGGATGGTTTGGACACATGGAAAGAATGAGTGAAGAAAGATTAGTAAAAGAAGTGTGGAAGGCAGAGGTGGAAGGAGTGAATATGAGGGGGCGTCCTAGGATGAGATGGATGGATGAGGTGAAAGGGGCATTACAAAAGAGAGGAATGTCTGTGGAGGAAGGATGGGAGAGGACAGAAGATATGGGTGAATGGAGAGGGGTTGTATATAGATGATGCTGTGATGCATGAGGGGGAGTAGGTGGGGGATGGGGGGATGAGGAAGTCTGAGAAAAAAAAAAAAAAAAAAAAAATTGATGCAGCCCAAAGGGATTTCTCCCCGTCTTCTCCTTTTCTGCATGAGGGGACGGAGAGGGGGGGTCGCCGAATTTATGAAGCGGCCTTGCTGTAGATGTGCTGTGTCTTGCGACACTGCTTCTGACCCAGGGCAGTGGACAGGATGCAGGGATGACCCGTCATCCAGGAGGTGCCAAGATAGGAGGGACGGAGGAGGGTGGAGGGGAGTGGACTATATAGGAAATGGAATGGGTGGGAGTGGTTTCTATTCCTTTTTCTTTTTGGCTACCCCCCATGTAGGGGGAAAAAGCCTTTGGTATATGTATGTATGTATGAGGTTTAATGTATGTCAAAGGGAGGGGAATAAGCTAGGGGACTGAAGTAAATGTATGATTCCACTATACAAAGGAAAAAAGGGGCTATATGAATATAGTAGCTCTGAAGGGATCAGTGTTAAATGAAGTTGCATAGGCAATATGGGAAGGCGTTAATTGAAAGGATTAAGAGGGAAAGAGAGGGAGTGATTATAGAAAAACAGTGGTTCCAAGAAAAGGGTGTGTAGGTTAAATTTTTGTAGTAGAGTAAATGTGCAGGAAATGTTTTGGTGAAAGTCAAGGAAATCCTTCAGGCATTAATGGATTTGGAGAAAGCATATTACAGAGTTGACAGGAAGACATTATGCGATACGTCGCAGATGTATGGGACTGAGGAAGGCTGTTGAGGGCAGTCAAAATTTTTTATATAAGTAATAGAGCTTGTGTTAGGGCAGGGTGTGAAGTGAGAGAGTGGTTTGAGCTAAAGGTGGGGCCACACCAGGGTTATGTGAATAGAGAATGGTTGTGAATGGACTATAAGTTGTAGAGTCCCAAAGGGATTTCTTCTATTTCTTTTTTGCATGAGGGTATGAAGAGGGTCTTTATGTAAATGAAGCAGCTGGCCTTGCAGTGGATGTGCTGGGTCTTGCTGCATTGCTTCTAACCCAGGCATTGGCAGAAGACAGGGATGTACCGTCATTCAAAAGGAGCCAAGGTAAAAGGGAAACAAATGGAAGTGGGTGTGTGCTTTAGTTGGCTACCTCCCTTATGAAGGGGAAGTCTTGGTACAGTACACACAGTAGGTAGAAAGGAAGAGCCTAAATGTAGTTGAGGTGAAGTGTTTTAAGAAGTATAGGTGAGGAATACAAGGTTGAATAAGATGAAACAGAATAAGGACGAAAAGGGAGTTGGCAGATATGATTGATAAAGAACACTGGGATAGTTTGGACATATTGAAAGAATGTGTGAAGAGAGACCAGCAAAAAATGTGGAAGGCAGAGGTTGATGGAGTGATCCTTAGGGGATGACCAAAAAAATAGGATGGATAGCATGAAGGTAGGGTTTGGGTACAAAAGGAATGTCAATAGGAAAGGGAGAGGGCAAGAAATTGGTGCAAATGGAGAGTGATTGTGAATAGACAAATAACTAATTCAGCCTGAAGGGATTTCTTCTTTTCTGCTCTAATTTCTTGGGTGGCTGTGGGAGGTTTCTATGTGATGAAGTGGTGGCAATAACCATGATCTGGTTGTTGGGCCTTGCTGTAGAGGCACTTTATCTTGTTGTATTGCTTCTGACCTGGGCAGTGAGCAGGGTGAGAGGGATGACCCTTCATTCATGAGAAACCGAGATAGAAGGGACAACAAATGTGTGTTGGATGAGTGAAGGGTGACCTTGACTAGGTCACCCCTGTTATAAAGAGGAAAGAGTTTTTTGGTATATGTATATGTGTGTTTTCCTGTCATAAAGAAGCCAAAGGTAGTGGATCATGAATCTGGAACACATTATGACAGGTTGCAGTCCCCCTTAACCAATTTAAGTGGCGGTGTAGGCCCAGTGATTAATCTGTAGTGGGATTGGAGCACTAATTCAGTAGCAGCCTGTGTGACTGTGCAGTCCTCTTTAGGATCCACCCTGCTCACCACACATGAGAATGAGGCAAGAAAATATACCTCAAATAGGGCTCTTTTATTCCAGCCTGGCAGGAGAGTAACACATAGCAAGATAACTCAAATACAGCATGAATAATGATAACCAAGCAACAACAGCAAATGCCTAACAGCCATCCCAAAACCTAAGTCTCCTTGTTGCACTCCTCCCCTACTCCACAACATTTCCCTGTGAACAGAACAAAGAGCCCAAATCAAGAACATTCTGCAGTGGTAACACTAGAGCAATGGCCAATTTTCTCCACAGAGGGTAATGATTACCATCTTTGTTGTTATTTACAAACCCAAATACCTCAGTGATTATGTGGTGTGAGCGTGAGTGTGTATGGCGCGGACGGGGACGGGCGGTTGGCACCCACCCACCCCTCTTTCGGGGGGAGGGGGTCAAAGGGCACGAGCGCTGGTATCCCCCTTCCCACCAAAGGTGGGGGGGGGGTGCCCTCGCGTTGGCTTGGGTGGGGCAGTGCCAGGGAAGGACCGCGCGTGGGTGGTGGGGTGAATGCGAGTGTGAGTGAAGTATATACAAAGAGGGGGATCTGGTAGGCTAGCATTAATAGTTAGGAGGTAGGGAATTAGGCTAGAGTGAGACTAAGGCAGTGGAGAGTGTGTTACAAAGGAAGGCAAGGGCCCACCCAGGAGCGACCGAAACCGAAGAACCATCGTCATCGACGCACAAGTAAGTACTTTTGATCACAAGCTATCTAGGCACCGCCAAAATGACTGCACCCGTAAGTGGAAACGGGCCGTTAATGTCCGCACCTGAGAGTGGAAACGAACCGTTCAAGATGAACAGTGTCACCTTAAGGCTGTTTGACGGGATCGGAGATGTCTCCGTGTGGCTAACAAAGGCGGGATTGGTCGCGCGGCTAACGGGAGTAAAGGATGTGGCGAGTTACATTGCGTTAAATTTAGAGGGCGTGGCCTTATCCGTCTACATGGAGATGGCAACCGAAGATCAAAAGGATGAGGGAAAGGTGAAGGAGAGGTTACAGGAGGTTTTTGGCGAGAGTCCCTTCGAAGCGTTCTGCAAACTACAGCGAATGCGGTGGACGGGAGAACAGGTGGATGTGTTCGCCAATAACATTAGGCGATTAGCAGGCCTGATTAATCTCGAAGGCAACTCCCTGGAGATGGTAGTGAGAAGGGCTTTCGTGAATGGGTTTCCAGATTACATATCGACTGGGCTGCAGGCAATGGAAAATGCAGCAAAGGCAGACATGGGCGAACTTATAGCCCGCGCCAGGCTCCTGACTAAGGCTAAGGATGGAGGGCCGATGGTGGCTGTGGCCAATGAACAGCCACAAAGGAGGATGCCCTCGGCGGGAGAGGGCGCGCGGGCGAGAACCATGGCCACTGACCGAGAAGGGAGAACGGGTGAGCTCGGGGGAGGACTACAACAGATGGCGTGGGCTGTCGAGGGTCCGTTGTTACGAGTGCCGGCGACTGGGTCACCTTGCAAGGGACTGTAAGGAGGTAGAGCTCATCTGTTACTCGTGCAATCAGCCAGGGCACATGGCCCGAAATTGCAGTCAGGGAAACGGGAAATCGGCGGCCACCATGCAAGGGGCCGCCGAGGAAATGTAAGGACACCGTTCAGTCGTATGCCGATCGTGGATATTTGGGTGAGAGGGAGACGCGCGAGGGCGCTGATAGACTCAGGCTGTTCAACCACGATCGTGAGGACCGACATAGTTCAAGAGTTCAGACGGGGAGATGTGGCCCTGACGACAGTCGACGGGAGAGAGACGATATGCGATGGCGACCAGGAAATTGAAATGATAGTGGAGGGTATCCCGATACGACTAAGAGTGCTCGTCATTAGAACGATTCTAGAGGGAATTGACGTGGTGCTGGGAATGGACGGAATTACCCAGCTTGGAGAAGTCACGTTCATCGGTGGGCTCGTACGGATTGGAATGAGGCGGGACTCGGAAGAGAGGATGAAGAACCGACCGAGGCCGGGTGAGGACATAGGAGTGGCAATGGGAGCCGCGGAGGGCGGTGCTGGCCCGAAGCTCGACCCTGGCGAGAGGGCGACGCCGTGCACGATTGAGGACGAGGACTTCCGGGCGGAATTTGACGGCCGGAAGTGGGAAGTAGAGTGGTATCCGAAGGAGAGCTCGCCCGTCTTGAAGAACAAAGTCGACTGCTACACGCGGACCCTCAGAGAGGGGGTGAGGGAAGACTTTGACCTCGAAGTGGAGCGATGGATCGAAGAGGGAATCTTGAGTCCCTGGGAGGAACCAGTGGAAGGCGGAATCCTGCCCTTGATGGCAGTGGTACAGCCAACCAAGAGAAAGGTACGACCGGTGCTGGATTTCCGAGAGCTGAACCAGTTTGTGAAGTGTCATACTGGCGACGATTTTGTAGATGTGTGTAGTGAGACCCTACGCAGGTGGCGCCGAAGGAGGGGGGCGTCCGCCGTTGTAGACTTGCGGGCGGCTTACTTGCAAATTCACGTGGCGAAGAAGCTATGGAAGTACCAGCTAGTAAAATACAAAGGGAGAATTTACTGCTTGACCAGACTGGGTTTTGGGCTCAGCTCGGCCCCGAGGATCATGACGAGAATCCTGAAGACGGTACTGGAGAAGACTGAAGCGATGAAGAAGGGTACTGACTCGTACCTCGACGACATACTGGTGGATGATGGCATAGTATCAACGTCGAGCGTGGTGGAACATTTGGCTCGGTACGGATTGACAGCTAAGGAACCGGAGCCGTTGGAGGGAGGAGCGGTGTTGGGACTGCGACTGGAAAGGAACGCGGCAGGAACGCTGATGTTCAAGCGAGGGAACGAGATCCCGAAGGTGATGGACGAATTGTGTAAGCGAGAACTTTTCTCCCTTTGTGGCAAATTAGTGGGCCACTACCCGATCGCCGGATGGCTTCGTACGGCATGTAGCTACATTAAGAGGAGGGTGGGATCGAAAGATTGGGGAGAGAAGGTTGATGAGGACACGCTAACCATGATACGCGACGTTGTCCAGAGGACGATGCACGATGATCCTGTGAGAGGACAGTGGAACGCGCCCCAGCAGAGCCATGGCGTAGTATGGTGCGACGCAAGTAGTATCGCGACCGGCGCCGTCTTGGAGATAGGGGACGTGATAGTCGAAGATGGAGCGTGGCAGCGGAAGAAGGACGACTACCACCATATTAACGTGTCAGAGTTGGACGCGGTCATAAAAGGAATAAATTTGGCGCTGAAATGGGGGCTGCGTGAGATCGAGATCAGGACGGACTCAGCCACGGTAGCGGGGTGGATGAACTCGGTGCTGACGGCTGAGAAGAGAGTACGCACGAAAGGAGCTGCAGAGATCCTTGTGAAGCGCCGCCTCGGGATCCTGAGAGAGTTAATCGACGAGTTCGGCATGAAGATAAGGGTGAGGGAGGTATCCTCGGAGACGAACAAAGCAGACGCACTTACCAGAGTAAAGAAGAGCTGGCTGAAAGCGAAGGAAGAACAGGAAGAGAAGCTCGAGATGTGCGCCGCTGGGTCCTTTCGTGCGAAAGAGTTGCACGAAACGCATCACCTAGGGGTCGATAGGTCATTGTTCCTGGCAAGGAAGGTTAACCCGAACATATCAAGGGAAGAAGTGCGGCATGCGGTGAGGGCGTGTGCCCGCTGTCAGTCCATAAACCCAGCCCCCAGACCGCATTCAGCGGGGGAGCTCTGCGTGTAAGAGAACTGGGGGCGGCTGGCAATTGACGTAACCCACTATCAAGGCACCAGATACTTATCGATGGTCGATTGCGGGCCAGGGCGGTTCGGCATTTGGCGAGAACTGAAGGCGGAGACTGGAGAAGAGATTGCGCGGGTGATGAACGAGGTATTTTTGGAGCGGGGCCCAGTGGATGAAGTCCTGATGGACAACGGCACGGCGTTTCGGTCGGAGGCACTGAAAGGTACATTGGACAAGTGGAACACAAGACGCTTCTTCCGGGCAGCGTACCGACCGAGCGGAAATGGGATAGTAGAACGACACCATCGTACAATTAAGGCCATAGCTGAGAGGGCGCGAATACCGCCGACGGAGGCAGTTTTCTGGTATAATATCTCCCCCAGGTCAGGCCAAGACGACCGCTCGGTTCCGCAAAAGGCTGTGTTCAAATATGATTGGCGGCATCCGCTGCAGGGACCGAAACTGCCGGCCAATGCCGAAGAAGGCCCCGCCTCAGTGCAGGTGGGGGAGGAGGTATGGGTGAGACCAAGGGACAGGAAGTGCACGTCACAGTGGACGAGAGGGACAGTGACGGAGGTGAACTCCCGGAACAATGTTTCTGTTGAGGGAGTGCCGCGGCATATCTTGGATATACGGCAGGTAGTGAGTGAAGGAGAAGATGAGGAGGAAGGCCACGGGGCGACAACAGAAGAGGATGGGGTGTCTCAGAGACCCCAGCGCGAAAGACGCCCGCCAAGGTGGCTACAGGACTACGATGTAGAGGAAGGAGAAGACCAGGAGTAGGTTGATCTCTAGATCAAGGGGGGGTGTGGTGTGGTGTGAGCGTGAGTGTGTATGGCGCGGACGGGGACGGACGGTTGGCACCCCTTCCCCCTCTTTCTGGGGGGGGGAGAGGGGGTCAAAGGGCACGAGCGCTGGTATCCCCCTTCCCGCCCGAATGTGGGGGGGATGGCCTCACGTTGGCTTGGGTGGGGCAGTGCCGAAGAAGGACCGTGCGTGGGTGGTGGGGTGAATGCGAGTGTGAGTGGAGTGTACAGTATCCGGAAAGGGGGATATGGTAAGCTAGCATTAATGGTTAGGAGGTAGGGAATTAGGCTAGAGAAGTGGAGAGTTAAGTGCCACAAAGGAAGGCAAGGGCCCACCCAGGAGCGACCGAAACCGAAGAACCGACGTCATCGACGCACAAGTAAGTACTTTTGAATCACAGATACAGCTGTAGAATAATGCAGTATATCATTAATGGTACTACTCTGATATAGTACTCACTCATACTGTTTTGTTACAGTTTAATATTATTTTGTTGTTCCTTTGCTTATTGCAATGTTCCTTTTTGTAATGGTCTCAATATTCCTATGTGTACAAACATTTTAGTAATATTAGCTAAACTATAACAATGTTTATGTGTCATATGTGTCCTGACTGGTATTACTCATGATTGTCTCTGGTCCCCTTAACCCCCTACGTATGTTATCAGTGTGACTTAGTGTAGAATAACAATCTGATGAGGACCACAATGGAAATAAGCGTACATGCTT
>NC_134787.1:2973119-2975619 GCF_046742065.1 Oratosquilla oratoria | reverse complement strand
CCAGTGGGAAGGTGGGGAGATGTTACAGTGATATAACACTCTCAGTAACTACAAAATAATGTAAATTTATGGCCAAGACAATGTAGAAGCTTCGGCTTCTTTGATGATCGCAATGTGGAACTATTTCAATCGTGACATAGAGTTTGCCTTTAGCATAGGTTGTCTCTAGATTGACGTCTATTGTGGTGTGTTTCAAACGTCATCAATTAGTAGTTCTGTCTTCTTTTCCTGTTGACGTTTCCCATTTTCATATGGGGTCGCCGTTCCTCGCTAGTCGTTTCCACCTGTTTCGGTCCATCACCTGCTCCTCCTCCTCCAGCTGTTTCTCCTTAAGGTCCTCTCTCAGTCTGTCCTTCCAACGCAGCTTGGGTCTCCCTCGCCTGCATCTCTCCTGTACCTCCATCTCCATCACTCTCCTTCCCACGTAGTCTTCATCTCTTCAATTAGTAGTTCTGCATTTTTGTCTTTTATACGAATCACCGGTTGAGCCAGTTCATACTTCTCAGGGGACTCGTCCTTCGGCCTTTAGCGCCCTCCGCCCGCAGGCGCCTAAGGCAGGAATCCACCAGATCTATAGGACTCCACCGGGTCCACAGGACTCCACCGGATCCACAGGACTCCACCAGATCTACAGAACTCCACCGGATCCACAGGACTCCACCAAATCCACAGGACTCCACCAGATCTAAAGGATTTCACCGAATCTATCGGACTTCATCGGAACTACAAGACTCCATTGGATCTACAGGACTCCACCCGATCTACAGGACTCCAACAGATCCACAGGACTCCAACGGATCCACAGGACTCCACCGGATCCACAGGATTCCAACAGATCTACAGGACTCCACCAGATCTAAAGGATTTCACTGGATCTACTGGACTCCATCGGAACTACAAGACTCCACCGGATCTACAGGAGTCCACCCGATCTACAGGACCCCCACCGGATCTACAGGACTCCACCGGATCTACAGGAGTCCACCCGATCTACAGGACCCCCACCGGATCTACAGGACTCCACCGGATCTACAGGACTCCACCGGATCTACAGGATTCCAACAAATCTATGATACTCCACCGCTCTATTGACAAAATGTCACAATTTATTTTATTTTGAAAATGAGAGATTTTTGAAATGTTATTTTGTATATATTAAAATAAATCCATACAAGCAGAGGCACCTCGTTTAAGAACCTACGTCCTAGCTGATCCTTTCATTTTTTCCACAACATTCTGCATTGTTTGCCTCTTACGCATCGTACATGATATTCTTCAAGTGAAGAGGCAGTTGTTATCCTTCCATTACTTTTATTTTTTCACAGTTTCTTCCTTTAATCTTCATAATAGTGTGGGAAGGAATATTTCCATTTGTTTTTCCTAAAGAGCCCTTCAGCCGTGGATAAAAAAGAAATACTCTGTGACTGTAACATTTATTAGTATAAAGAGGCGGCCATTTTTAAGATTAAATCCTTTTGGTCAGCATAGAATTATAGGTACAAGTGACAAGTCATTATCTAACAAGTAGAGATGCAATTGATGTAATTCTTTTATTCTGATGTAAAAGCATTCAGCAAGTTAGTTAATGTTCTGCCAGTTGTATTTGCCTTCTTCGTGATGTTCACTCTTCCCACTGTCGATCGTTTGAAATTCTCTTTACAAAAAGAAGAGATTTTCTAGTCTACAGTTGAGTTTACTAAGTGTTCAAGGCAGTATGATATTGATCTTTGGTCATCGAATTTCCTTTCCAACTAGTCAGACACACGGATACTATTAGTTCCATATCTTATGATAATGTTTCATTGATCATATCCACGTCATATATGACGTTCTCATTTAGGTAAAACAAAAAAGATGAGTACATCAGGAAAAGTATTTATTTACAAAATCCTAGAAAATAATATACACCTTAACAATACAAAACAGAGCTTTCTAATGCTGCTGTTTAGATTGGCCGGGAGAATTGTTGAGAAGCTCTAGAGGAGTTGTGAGCAGAGGGAGGGAGTGAGGGAAGGAGGAAGGGAGATGACAATACACAGTTAGACATCAAATAAAGTGAACCAAGGACAAATATATGGTGAGGATCACACCAAGGAAATAGGGTACAGTTGTAGTGCATAACTGGGGAAGGAAGTGGAACTGTGCATTTGTAACAGGTGAACTGGGGCTACCAAATAACTGTTGGCTTAATGAAGAAATGTATTGTCGTGTATCTGTTGACGGAATTGGCGTGTGATTTTGCTCGTGGATCAAGAGTGTGGACTTGTGTGGTCTGGATGGGTAAATATATGAACGTGGAGCTGTAAGCTGGCTCTTATAGATGGAGAGCGAGGCTGAATTGCATGGTTGCAACAAATCTTGTGTGCAAATGTGGTAGGAAAAGGTGGAGTGAAGGTGGAGGTAGAATGTAGATTGAAAGAAGCGAGTAAATGCCTTGGTGGATTGAAGAGTGTAATGAGGAATAGACATTTGGGAATGGATGCTAAGAGGAGACTGTATG
>NC_134787.1:2965619-2968119 GCF_046742065.1 Oratosquilla oratoria | reverse complement strand
ATATATATATATACATATACACATATATATATACATTTATATATATATTGTATATATATATATATTGTATATATATATACATATATATATATATATATATATATATATATATATATATATATATATCATGCATGTATATGATTGAGGAGGTATAATTTTCATACACGATTGTAAGAACAGTATGGCTCCATCTAGGCTTTTGGCCAACCCACCGTCGCCCCGTCTTCCTTTTCCACGGGTCTCTCGTCCCTTTGTCGGCAGAGAGCGAGAAGGACCGAAAGGAGGATCTTCGGTGGTCGACGGAGGGCTTGGACGGACTGCGAGGGCGAGCGGAGGACATCCTGCCCTCTCACCTGGAGGAAACGGATCCCCGAGGGACCTCGCCTCCAGGTGGGACTCCCGCCTGAAGTTCCTCCTCCGCCTCTTCGTCTCTCTGCCGTCCGGGGACGCGCGCGTGGCGCCGATGACTCTCCGAGGGCGAGCGGAGATCATCACGCCACGAGGCTCTCCAGCTGGAAGCGCAGCTGGAGAGCTGCGTCCCCTCAGCTGGATAAAATAAGCTGACGGCAGCCAGCAATGGAGCAGCACTTAAGAAGGTCAGCCATGTCAGGAGGATCAAAGAGAAAGCCTGAGGCAAAGAAAAAAAGAAATCGTACAGAACGACAGGCAGCCGGGAAATGGGACTCACTCCTCCTGAACCGAAAAAAAGGGGGAAGCAAAAGTGAGAATAAAAGCAGTAACAGAAAAAGAAAAAAAAAGAAAAAAAAAAGAAAAACAAAAATGAAAGCCTCTCATCAATCCTCCACGTACTGCACTCAACTTCAATTCCAGATTGAAAGAAATCAAACGACCGAAGCCGCTCAGGCAAGTCAGTCAGGAGGACCCCCAGCCACGACAGACCTGGCTTCCAATGACCAAAAGGTCTCTCAGGCGCCAACGCCTCAAAAACAAGAAACTTTCGTTTCAGAACTTGCCTGTGGTGGCAAAGAATCGATGACGCAATGTATGACGTCATATAACGCTATCAATGTATGTAAGGAACTGGATGACGCAATCAGCAACGTCCTGTAAGGAACTAGGTAAAGCAGTCATTGACGTCAGTCAGTGGGAGTGGGGGATGTTACAGTGATATAGCACCCTCAGTAACTACAAAATAATGTAAATTTATGGCCAAGACAATGTAGAAGCTTCGGCTTCCTTGATGATCGCAATGTGGAACTATTTCAATCGTGACATACAGTTTCCCTTTAGCATAGGTTGCCTCTAGATTCATGTCGATTGCGGTGTGTTTCAAACGTCATCAATTAGTAATTATGTCTTCTTTTCCTGTTGACGTTTCCCATTTTCATATGGGGTCGCCGTTCCTCGCTAGTCGTTTCCACCTGTTTCGGTCCATCACCTGCTCCTCCTCCTCCAGCTGTTTCTCCTTAAGGTCCTCTCTCAGTCTGTCCTTCCAACGCAGCTTGGGTCTCCCTCGCCTGCATCTCTCCTGTACCTCCATCTCCATCACTCTCCTTCCCACGTAGTTTTCATCTCTTCAATTAGTAGTTCTGCATTTTTGTTTTTTATACGAATCACCGGTTGAGCCAATTCATACTTCTCATGGAACTCGTCTTTCGGCCTTTAGCGACCTCCGCTCGCAGGCGCCTAAGGCAGGAATCCACCAGATCTATAGGACTGCACTGGATCCACAGGACTCCACCGGATCCACAGGACTCCACCAGATCTACAGAACTCCACCAGATTCACAGGGCCCCACCGGATCTACATGACTCCACCAGATCTAAAGGATTTCACCGGATCCACCGGACTCCATCGGAACTACAAGACTCCACCGGATCTACAGGACTCCACCCGATCTACAGGACCCCCACCGGATCTACAGGACTCCACCGGATCTACAGGACTCCACCGGATCTACAGGACTCCATCAAATCTACTGGAATCCACCGGACTACAGGACTCCATCGGATCTACAGGACTCCACCGGATCTACAGGATTCCAACAAATCTATAATACTCCACAGCTGTATTGACAAAATGTCACAATTTATTTTATTTTGAAAATGAGAGATTTTTGAAATGTTATTTTGTATATATTAAAATAAATCCATACAAGCAGAGGCACCTCGTTTAAGAACCTACGTCCTAGCTGATCCTTTCATTTTTTCCACAACATTCTGCATTGTTTGCCTCTTACGCATCGTACATGATATTCTTCAAGTGAAGAGGCAGTTGTTATCCTTCCATTACTTTTATTTTTTCACAGTTTCTTCCTTTAATCTTCATAATAGTGTGGGAAGGAATATTTCCATTTGTTTTTCCTAAAGAGCCCTTCAGCCGTGGATAAAAAAGAAATACTCTGTGACTGTAACATTTATTAGTATAAAGAGGCGGCCATTTTTAAGATTAAATCCTTTTGGTCAGCATAGAATTATAGGTACAAGTGACAAGTCATTATCTAACAAGTAGAGATGCAATTGATGTATCTTTTTTCATT
>NC_134787.1:2958119-2960619 GCF_046742065.1 Oratosquilla oratoria | reverse complement strand
TCTTAGCACCTCCCGGATGAAGGGTCATCCCTGCACCTTGCCCACTGCCCTGGGTCAGAAGTAGTGTCGCAAGACACAATACATCCACAGCAAGGCCGCTTCATTAAATCGGCGACCCCCCTCTCAGTCCCCCCATGCATAAAAGGAGAAGACGGGGAGAAATCCCTTCGGGCTGCGTCAAAATTTTGCTCACACATACTACCTCACCCCCCATCCCCCCGTCCATTCCACCTCATGCATCACAACATCATCAATATACAACCATTCTCCATTCACCCCTGTCTTCTGTCCTCTCCCGTCCTTCCTCAACAGACATTCCCCTCTTCCCCAAAACCCCCTTCACCCCATCCATCCACCTCATCGTTAGGACGTCCCTTCATGTTCACTCCCTCCACATCTGCCTTCCATACCTCTTTTACTAGTCTTTCTTCACTCATTCACTCATATATATATATATATATATATAAATATATAATATATATATATATATATATATATACATATATACATATAAGATATACATATATATGTGTATGTATATACATATATATGTGTGTATATATCTCTATATATATGTATACATGTATATATATATGTATACATTTTATACATATCTATACATATATATATACTGCTGCCAACTTTGTTCTTCCCAGAAAATATCAGAAATTATTGAGATTGAAGGGCTCCAAAGTACTTTCACTAGCAAAATACATGGGCTCCAGGAACTGAATTACCAGGATAGGCTGAAGGAGTTGCAGCTGTTTTCTCTCCAAAGGCGCAGGGAACGCTATATTATCATCTACACCTAGAAGGTGTTAGAAAACAGGGTGCCCAACACCTGTATTCAAGAAACAGTCCACCAAAGAAGAGGGAGGTTGTGCAATGTGAGGACTACTCCTGGATCAACACTGAGCATCAAGTCCAGAATACACAACAGCCTCTCGTTCAGTGAGCCAAGATTGTTTAACTGCATCCTGTCCACACTGAGAAACATAACAGGAGTGTCTACAGACACCTTCAAAAAGCATCTGAATATATGGTTGGCCAAAACACCAGACAGACCAGCAACCAACACCAGGATACACCAGCCCCAACGCCAACCGACTGATCGATTGCACCATTGATGTGAGGGAGTTGCCTGGTCACAGTGGGACCCCAGTCTAGCTGCGACGATCACCGACAGTCATCAAAGTGTATATATATATATATATATATATATATATATATATATATATATATATATATATATATATATATATATGTATATATATAGATGTATGTATATATATGTGTATATATATATACATATATATATATATATATATATATACATATATAGATATATATATATATGTATATATATGTATATATATATATATATGTATATATATATATACATACACACATTTATGTTCATGTATATATGTATATATATATATATATATATATGTATATATATACAGTACAGATCGAGGTACATATGTATATATATATATATATACACACATATATATATATATACATATATATGTAGATATATATACTTATATAAATATATATACATACTGTATATATATATATATGTATATATATGTATATATATACATATGTATATATATTTGTATATATTCATATATGTATATGTATATATATATATATATGTATATATATGTATATATATATATATATATATATATATATCACATGCATATATATGATTGAGGAGGTATCATTTGTCCTCACGATTGTAAGAACAGTATGGCTCCATCTAGGCTTTTGGCCAACCCACCGTCGCCCCGTCTTCCTTTTCCACGGGTCTCTCGTCCCTTTGTCGGCAGAGAGCGAGAAGGACCGAAAGGAGGATCTTCGGTGGTCGACGGAGGGCTTGGACGGACTGCGAGGGCGAGCGGAGGACATCCTGCCCTCTCACCTGGAGGAAACGGATCCCAGGCGAGGGACCTCGCCTCCAGGTGGGACTCCCGCCTGAAGTTCCTCCTCCGCCTCTTCGTCTCTCTGCCGTCCGGGGACGCGCGCGAGGCGTCGATGACTCTCCGAGGGCGAGCGGAGATCATCACGCCACGAGGCTCTCCAGCTGGAAGCGCAGCTGGAGAGCTGCGTCCCCTCAGCTGGATAAAATAACCTGACGTTAGCCAGGAATAGAGAAGCACTTAACAAGGGCAGCCATGTCAGGAGGATCAATGAGGGAGCCAGAGGCAAAGAAAAAAAAGTACAGAACGACAGATAGCCGGGAAATGGGGCTCACTCCTCCTGAATCGAAAAAAAGGGGAAGCAAAAGTTAGAATAAAAACAGAAACGAGAAAAAAAAAGGAAAAAAAAAGAAAAAAAATGAAAATGAAAGCCTCTCATCACTTCTCGGCGCACTGCACTCAACTTCACTTCCAGATTGAAAGGAATAAGACGACTGAAGCCGCTCAGGCAAGTCAGTCAGGAGGACCCCAGCCACGACAGACCTGGCTTCCAATGACCAAAAGGGCTC
>NC_134787.1:2940619-2948119 GCF_046742065.1 Oratosquilla oratoria | reverse complement strand
TCTAAAAATGGTAGTCTATTATCCACCTCCCATTCAAATTTGAATTTAATATTAGTGGCTAAGTTGTTTATTTGTTCAAAGAAAGCATCAAAAGATCCCCATTCGTCATCCCAAATCGTAAAGATATCGTCCACATACCTATACCAAAACATTCCTTGTGGCTTAATGTCTTGTAAAAGCACTGTCTCGAAATACTCCATATATAGGTTAGCTAACACTGGGGAGAGATTAGATCCCATTGAACATCCGAACTGCTGTTTATAATATTGATCTTTAAATGAGAAGGTATTAGTGTTAGCACATAATTCCGTTAGTTTAATGATTTTGCTGACAGAGATTGGTAGTTGGTCCCGATAATTTTGTAATTTAGTTTCTAAGAAAGCTAAAACCTCAGCTACGTTGATGCAGGTGAACAGAGAAACTACATCAAGACTTAGTAATTTTCTCTGCCCAGATAAATGATGATTCTTGATCTTACTTATGAAATCTTCTGAATGTTTTATATGCGAGTCGGAAAAGCACCCTACAAATTGTGATAAAATGTTCGTGAGCCATTTTGATGTCTTACTCGTACAAGAATTTCTATTTGAAATGATGGGTCTTAGGGGAACACTTTCTTTATGAATTTTTGGGAGTCCATAGAAATTAGGTAGTTGTGGGTTTATGACTAATAAATTATTATTAAAAAACTCTTTTCCCACGATATTGCGCGCTCTTCTATTGAATTCCGAGGCAGTACTTTTGAGAGGGTTTTTAGTTAGTTTTTCATAAGTCCTGATATCATTTAAAAGGTCAAAGGCTTTGCTTTCATATTCTAACTGATTCAGAATAACTATTTTCCCTCCCTTATCAGCACGGGAAATGACGACATCTTTACGATTCGTGAGACTGTCTACTGCTAACTTATAACGCTTAGGCAAACCACATTCATCCTTAAAACAATCCACTATGCCTTGTAATAGAATCCCTTTGAGACACAAAAGTTCTTTATCATACTTATTGGACGCTAAATACCTATCAAATTCCACAATATGGTCTAGGGAATGATGTTTTGTAGGCATCAAGGCAAAATTGACACCTAAGCCTAACACCTCTAGTTCATGGCGCGTAAAGGTAACATCTGATAGATTGACTACATTTTCTATCACAGAAAATTTAGACCACACACTTTACGAATGTGTTACGACATTACTTTATAGTTATTTACACCCACGATGGATACTTCTTCATCTCTCCGCTCACTCTTTCGACTAGATGGACTCAAGAAGGCGTATCGGCAGTTTGAATCTTCCATCATAGCCAGCAAGAAGAGGAAAAACCAGTGTCAGTTTTTAACTAAGTGTCTTGAAGAACAAGTGTGCCCGAAGTCGTTTGGCTTCCTTAAATACAGTAACCTGGGTCATAGTTTTCCCACCTACATCAGGGAATTCATACTCGAACGCATCAAGCTTGCTTCTTTGGAGTGTGATGACATTTATTACCAAGTAAGGGTTGCTACGAGGAATCTCAAGTTTTTGTGCCCAAATGTCCGCACCTATAAACTTTTAGCTCAGGTTGCTCTGGAAAAAGCATCTAGAATAAGTGTTTAAGCATCAGGACATACAACTCAAGAAGTTAGAAAGATTGTGTAAAAACAGTGTGTGGTCTAAATTTTCTGTGATAGAAAATGTAGTCAATCTATCAGATGTTACCTTTACGCGCCATGAACTAGAGGTGTTAGGCTTAGGTGTCAATTTTGCCTTGATGCCTACAAAACATCATTCCCTAGACCATATTGTGGAATTTGATAGGTATTTAGCGTCCAATAAGTATGATAAAGAACTTTTGTGTCTCAAAGGGATTCTATTACAAGGCATAGTGGATTGTTTTAAGGATGAATGTGGTTTGCCTAAGCGTTATAAGTTAGCAGTAGACAGTCTCACGAATCGTAAAGATGTCGTCATTTCCCGTGCTGATAAGGGAGGGAAAATAGTTATTCTGAATCAGTTAGAATATGAAAGCAAAGCCTTTGACCTTTTAAATGATATCAGGACTTATGAAAAACTAACTAAAAACCCTCTCAAAAGTACTGCCTCGGAATTCAATAGAAGAGCGCGCAATATCGTGGGAAAAGAGTTTTTTAATAATAATTTATTAGTCATAAACCCACAACTACCTAATTTCTATGGACTCCCAAAAATTCATAAAGAAAGTGTTCCCCTAAGACCCATCATTTCAAATAGAAATTCTTGTACGAGTAAGACATCAAAATGGCTCACGAACATTTTATCACAATTTGTAGGGTGCTTTTCCGACTCGCATATAAAACATTCAGAAGATTTCATAAGTAAGATCAAGAATCATCATTTATCTGGGCAGAGAAAATTACTAAGTCTTGATGTAGTTTCTCTGTTCACCTGCATCAACGTAGCTGAGGTTTTAGCTTTCTTAGAAACTAAATTACAAAATTATCGGGACCAACTACCAATCTCTGTCAGCAAAATCATTAAACTAACGGAATTATGTGCTAACACTAATACCTTCTCATTTAAAGATCAATATTATAAACAGCAGTTCGGATGTTCAATGGGATCTAATCTCTCCCCAGTGTTAGCTAACCTATATATGGAGTATTTCGAGACAGTGCTTTTACAAGACATTAAGCCACAAGGAATGTTTTGGTATAGGTATGTGGACGATATCTTTACGATTTGGGATGACGAATGGGGATCTTTTGATGCTTTCTTTGAACAAATAAACAACTTAGCCACTAATATTAAATTCAAATTTGAATGGGAGGTGGATAATAGACTACCATTTTTAGATATCCTATTAATACGGCATCAGGACCAATTGTCCTTCACTGTGTACAGAAAGCCCACACATACGGGGAGTTATGTGCACTTTTTCAGTCACCATCCTGATAAAATTAAATATAGTGTTGCCTCAGGTCTTTTCCTGAGGGCACTTAGATTATGTAGTCCACATTATTTGGAAATGGAGATAACAACCATCAGGAATCAATTAAAAAGAATAGGGTATCCTGATTGGTTTCTAAATAAAGCCCTAAGTAAAGCCAAAACTAGTTACTTTGGATCCACTTCCCATTCCAGTAAGAACTTCAGTTGGGACAAAAACTGTATTAAATTGCCTTATAATAGATCCTTAAATGACATTTCTCAATTTCTTCCACAGGAAGATATTAAAATTGTTTTTAGTTATCCCAATAATTTGTTTAAGAAAATAGTCAATGTACATCAAAGACCTAGAGAAGAAATACATCAAGGTGTGTATAAACTCCCTTGCTCTGATTGTAACAATGTATATTGGGGACAAACAGGTAGAGATTTATATACTAGGATGAAAGAACATAAAAATTCAATTAAATACGCACAACATAATTCCGCTGTCTTCCAACATGTAGACAAGGAAGGCCATCATATGGATTGGAATGAGGCAAAGATTATCTTTAATTCAAAATGCAGTTTTAAAAGAAAAATAATAGAATCATCCCTGATTAATAAATTTCCAAATTTTAATATGTCACATGGACAGTGGTCACCTGACTGCCTTACCACCTGGGCAGTCAACAAATTGTTACCATCGTTGGTGAAGGCGGGTGACCTGCCCCGCAAAGTACTAGACGCTACCTGAGTCCTACCCTTGTCCCTTATTCTTATTGTATATAAGACATGCCATTTGCTCTACCTTTTTGTATTCCACTGAAGAGGATCACAGTCCGTGATCGAAATATATGGAATTAATTTTATTTCATTTCTTCTCATCCAACACAGTGGGTTTTTGTTGAATACATATATATGTATATGTATATTCATATATATATATATATATATATATATATATGTAAATGCATATTCATATATATATATATATATATATATATATATATATATTTATATATATATATATATATATATATATATATAATATTTTTGTATACATATATTTATATATATACATATATATATACATATATATATATACATATATATATATATATGTATATATATATATACATATACACACATATATATATACATTTATATATATATATTATATATATATATATAGATATATATATATATATATATTACATGCATATATATGATTGAGGAGGTATCATTTGTCCTCACGATTGTAAGAACAGTATGGCTCCATCTAGGCTTTTGGCCAACCCACCGTCGCCCCGTCTTCCTTTTCCACGGGTCTCTCGTCCCTTTGTCGGCAGAGAGCGAAAGGACCGAAAGAAGGATCTTCGGTGGTCGACGGAGGGCTTGGACGGACTGCGAGGGCGAGCGGAGGACATCCTGCCCTCTCACCTGGAGGAAACGGATCCCCGAGGGACCTCGCCTCCAGGTGGGACTCCCGCCTGAAGTTCCTCCTCCGCCTCTTCGTCTCTCTGCCGTCCGGGGACGCGCGCGTGGCGCCGATGACTCTCCGAGGGCGAGCGGAGATCATCACGCCACGAGGCTCTCCAGCTGCAAGCGCAGCTGGAGAGCTGCGTCCCCTCAGCTGGATAATATAACCTGACGGCAGCCCGCAATGGAGCAGCACTTAAGAAGGTCAGCCATGTCAAGAGGATCAAAGAGAAAGCCAGAGGCAAAGAAAAAAAGAAATCGTACAGAACGACAGGCAGCCGGGAAATGGGACTCACTCCTCCTGAACCGAAAAAAGGGGGAAGCAAAAGTGAGAATAAAAGCAGTAACAGAAAAAAAAGAAAGAAAGAAAGAAAATGAAAGCCTCTCATCAATCCTCCACGTACTGCACTCAACTTCAATTCCAGATTGAAAGAAATCAAACGACCGAAGCCGCTCAGGCAAGTCAGTCAGGAGGACCCCCGGCCACGACAGACCTGGCTTCCAATGACCAAAAGGTCTCTCAGGCGCCAACGCCTCAAAAACAAGAAACTTTCGTTTCAGAACTTGCCTGTGGTGGCAAAGAATCGATGACGCAATGTATGACGTCATATAACGCTATCAATGTATGTAAGGAACTGGATGACGCAATCAGCAACGTCCTGTAAGGAACTAGGTAAAGCAGTCGCTGACGTCAGCCAGTGGGAAGGTGGGGAGATGTTACAGTGATATAACACTCTCAGTAACTACAAAATAATGTAAAATTATGGCCAAGACAATGTAGAAACTTCGGCTTCCTTGATGATCGCAAAGTGGAACTATTTCAATCGTGACATAGAGTTTGCCTTTAGCATAGGTTGTCTCTAGATTCATGTCGATTGCGGTGTGTTTCAAACGTCATCAATTAGTAGTTCTGTCTTCTTTTCCTGTTGACGTTTCCCATTTTCATAATATGGGGTCGCCGTTCCTCGCTAGTCGTTTCCACCTGTTTCGGTCCATCACCTGCTCCTCCTCCTCCAGATGTTTCTCCTTAAGGTCCTCTCTCAGTCTGTCCTTCCAGAGCAGCTTGGGTCTCCCTCGCCTGCATCTCCCCTGTACCTCCATCTCCATCACTCTCCTTCCCACGTAGTCTTCATCTCTTCAATTAGTAGTTCTGCATTTTTGTTTTTTATACGAATCACCGGTTGAGCCAGTTCATGCTTCGTAGGGAACTCGTCCTTCGGCCTTTAGCAACCTCCGCTCGCTGGCGTCTAAGGCAGGAATCCACCAGATCTATAGGACTCCACCGGGTCCACAGGACTCCACCGGATCCACAGGACTCCACCAGATCTACAGAACTCCACCGGATCCACAGGACTCCACCAGATCCACAGGACTCCACCAGATCTAAAGGATTTCACCGGATCTAACGGACTTCATCGGAACTACAAGACTCCATTGGATCTACAGGACTCCACCGGATCTACAGGACTCCACCGGATCCACAGGACTCCAACAGATCTACAGGACTCCACCAGATCTAAAGGATTTCACCGGATCTACCGGACTCCATCGGAACTACAAGACTCCATCGGATCTACAGGACTCCACCGGATCTACAGGACTCCACCGGATCTACAGGACTCCATCGGATCTACAGGACTCCACCGGATCTACAGGATTCCAACAAATCTATAATACTCCACAGCTGTATTGACAACATGTCAATTTTTTTCTATTTTGAAAATGAGAGATTTTTTTAATGTTATTTTGTATATACTAAGATAAATCCATACAAGCAGAGGCACATCGTTTAAGAACCTACGTCCTAGCTGACCCTTTCATTTTTTTTCAAAACATTCTGTATTGTTTGCCTCTTACGCATCGTACATGATATTCTTCAAGTGAAGAGGCAGTTGTTATCCTTCCATTACTTTTATTTTTTCACAGTTTCTTCCTTTAATCTTCATAATAGTGTGGGAAGGAATATTTCCATTTGTTTTTCCTAAAGAGCCCTTCAGCCGTGGATAAAAAAGAAATACTCTGTGACTGTAACATTTATTAGTATAAAGAGGCGGCCATTTTTAAGATTAAATCCTTTTGGTCAGCATAGAATTATAGGTACAAGTGACAAGTCATTATCTAACAAGTAGAGATGCAATTGATGTAATTTTTTTATTCTGATGTAAAAGCATTCAGCAAGTTAGTTAATGTTCTGCCAGTTGTATTTGCCTTCTTCGTGATGTTCACGCTTCCTCTCATTGTTGAAGTTATTGTGGTCATCTCACTGTCGATCGTTTGAAATTCTCTTTACAAAAAGAAGAGATTTTCTAGTCTACAGTTGAGTTTACTAAGTGTTCAAGGCAGTATGATATTGATCTTTGGTCATCGAGTTTCCTTTCCAACTAGTCAAACACAAGGATAGTATTAGTTCCGTGTCTTATGAGAATGTTTCATTGATCATACCCATGTCATATATGGAGTTCTCATTCAGGTAAAACAAAAGAGATGATTACATCAGGAAAAGTATTTATTTACAAAATCCTAGAAAATAATATACACCTTAACAATACAAAACAGTTTTCTAATGCTGCTGTTTAGATTGGCCGGGAGAGTTGTTGAGAAGCTCTAGAGGAGGTGTGAGCAGAGGGAGGGAGGGAGGAGGGAGGGAGGGAGGGAAGGAGGAAGGGAGATGACAATAGAGGCCTTTCACGTGACGTCACAAAACCGGAAACCGGCCATATTGGAGGCACTGGCGTGTAAACAAATGCGCTTGCCTGACCTGTTTAACGTGCTCACCTGTCATTTATTCATTGTGTCTTTCGCGATAAATTTAAATAATGGTGAATTACTGTACATTTGTGGGATGTCATAATAGGTCAAATAGAAAGAACTGCAGTTTTACAGACTCCCTAAAGTTATTAAAAATCAAGGTTTGGAATGGGAAAAGCTTTGTGAAGATCGACGACGCTTATGGTTGGCGAGCTTACAGCAGAACTTTGATGGAAAGAATTTGGACAATATTAGAATCTGTTCAGCTCACTTTATTTCTGGTAAGTAGGCCCAGGTCTATTTTTATAACGGGTTTGTTCATAACTTATAAATTAGGTTTGAAATGTGGTCAGGCTATGGCCTATTAATTAAAACATGTCCGGGCAATAAATAT
>NC_134787.1:2920619-2923119 GCF_046742065.1 Oratosquilla oratoria | reverse complement strand
GGAACTGGATGACGCAATCAGCAACGTCCTGTAAGGAACTAGATAAAGCAGTCATTGACGTCAGTCAGTGGAAGGAGGGGGGGATGTTACAGTGATATAGCACCCTTAGTAACTACAAAATAATGTACATTTATGGCCAAGACAATGTAGAAGCTTCGGCTTCTTTGATGATCGCAATGTGGAACTATTTCAATCGTGACATACAGTTTCCTTCAGCATAGGTTGTCTCTAAATTGATGTCGATTGCGGTGTGTTTCAAAAACCATCTATTAGTCCACAGGACTCCATCGGATCCACAGAACTCCACCAGATCTACAGAACTTCACCGGATTCACAGGACTCCGCCAGATTCAGAGGACTGCACCAGATCTAAAGGATTTCACAGGATCTTTCAGACTTCATCAAAACTACAAGACTCCATTGGATCTATAGGACTCAACTGGATATACAGGACTCCACCGGATCTACAGAACTCCACCTGATCTACAGGACTCCATCGGATCTACAGGACTCCAACGGGTCAACAGCACTCCACCGGATCCACAGGACTCCACCAGATCTACATGACACCTCCAGATCTAAAGGATTTCACCGGATCTACCAGACTTCATCGGAACTAGAAGACTCCATCGGATCTACAGGACTCCACCGGATCTACAGGACCCCACCGGATCTACAGGACTCCACCGGATCCACAGGACTCCATCAAATCTAAAGGAATCCATCGGATCTACAGGACTCCATTGGATCTACAGGACTCCACCGGATCTACAGGATTCCAACAAATCTATAATACTCCACAGCTGTATTGACAAAATGTCACAATTTATTTTATTTTGAAAATGAGAGATTTTTGAAATGTTATTTTGTATATATTAAAATAAATCCATACAAGCAGAGGCACCTCGTTTAAGAACCTACGTACTAGCTGACCCTTTAATTTCTTCCACAACATTCTGTATTGTTTGCCTCTTACGCATCGTATATGATATTCTTCAAGTGAAGAGGCAGTTGTGATTTTTTATTACTTTTATTTTTTCACAGTTTCTTCCTTTAATCTTCATAATAGTGTGGGAAGGAATATTTCCATTTGTTTTTCCTAAAGAGCCCTTCAGCCGTGGATAAAAAAGAAATACTCTGTGACTGTAACATTTATTAGTATAAAGAGGCGGCCATTTTTAAGATTAAATTCTTTTGGTCAGCATAGAATTATAGGTACAAGTGACAAGTCATTATCTAACAAGTAGAGATGCAATTGATGTAATTCTTTTATTCTGATGTAAAAGCATTCAGCAAGTTAGTTAATGTTCTTCCAGTTGTATTTGCCTTCTTCGTGATGTTCACTCTTCCCACTGTCGATCGTTTGAAATTCTCTTTACAAAAAGAAGAGATTTTCTAGTCTACAGTTGAGTTTACTAAGTGTTGAAGGCAGTATGATATTGATCTGTGGTCATCGAATTTCCTTTCCAAGTAGTCAAACACACGGATAGTATTAGTTCCGTGTCTTATGAGAATGTTTCATTGATCATATCCATGTCATATATGGAGTTCTCATTTAGGTAAAACAAAAAAGATGAGTACATCAGGAAAAGTATTTATTTACAAAATCCTAGAAAATAATATACACCTTAACAATACAAAACAGAGCTTTCTAATGCTGCTGTTTAGATTGGCCGGGAGAATTGTTGAGAAGCTCTAGAGGAGTTGTGAGCAGAGGGAGGGAGGGAGGGAAGGAGGGAGTGAGGGAGGGAGGAAGGGAGATGACAATAGGGGCCTTTCACGTGACGTCACCAAACCGGAAACCGGCCATATTGGAGGCATTGGCGTGTAAACAAACGTGCTTGCCTGACCTGTTTAACATGCTCACCTGTCATTTATTCATTGTGTCTTTCGCGATAAAGTTAGATAACAATGTAGAGTTGTGGGATGCCATGATAGGTCAGATAGAGAGAAAGAATTGCAGTTTTACAGACTCCCTAAAGTTATTAAAAATCAAGGCTTGTAATGGGAAAAGCTTTGTGAAGATCGACGACGCTTATGGTTGGCGAGCTTACAGCAGAACTTTGATGGAAAGAATTTGGACAATATTAGAATCTGTTCAGCTCACTTTATTTCTGGTAAGTAGGCCCAGGTCTATTTTTATAACGGGTTTGTTCATAACTTATAAATTAGGTTTGAAATGTGGTCAGGTTATGGCCTATTAATTAGAAAATGTCCGGGCAATAAATATGGTGTAGGGCCTAGGTGGCACTGAATCTGAACAACAGCGGAGGGCAGGCAATTAATACCAGCCAAGGTTGTATATAGATAATTATATAACCTTGATACTAGGCCTAGGCAGTAGGTACACTAAAATCTAGTTCTTTATGTCTGCTGCTGCTAATATCTACACCTGACATTTTTTCAGTTTTATCTCTCATGGCTATTTTATTATTATTTTTTTTTACTATGCCTGACCCATATTTTATCAGGAGCACAAAGGAACATTTTTTTTTTTTGC
>NC_134787.1:2895619-2905619 GCF_046742065.1 Oratosquilla oratoria | reverse complement strand
GTATATTCATATATATATATATATATATATATATATATACATATATATATATATATATATATATATATATATATAATATTTATGTTTATACACACACACACATACACACACAACACACACACACACACACACACACACACACACACACACACACACACACACACACACACACACACACACAAAATATATATAAATATATACATATATATACATACATATATATATATATATATATATATTTATATATACATGTAATATATGTATATGTATACATTTATATATATATAGATATGTATATAAATATATACATATATATATATATATATATACAAATATATATACATTTATATATATATTGTATATATATATACATATATATATATATATATATATATATATATATATATATATATATATATATATATATATATATATATATATATATATATATATATATTACATGCATATATATGATTGAGGAGGTATCATTTGTCCTCACGATTGTAAGAACAGTATGGCTCCATCTAGGCTTTTGGCCAACCCACCGTCGCCCCGTCTTCCTTTTCCACGGGTCTCTCGTCCCTTTGTCGGCAGAGAGCGAGAAGGACCGAAAGGAGGATCTTCGGTGGTCGACGGAGGGCTTGGACGGACTGCGAGGGCGAGCGGAGGACATCCTGCCCTCTCACCTGGAGGAAACGGATCCCCGAGGGACCTCGCCTCCAGGTGGGACTCCCGCCTGAAGTTCCTCCTCCGCCTCTTCGTCTCTCTGCCGTCCGGGGACGCGCGCGTGGCGCCGATGACTCTCCGAGGGCGAGCGGAGATCATGACGCCACGAGGCTCTCCAGCTGCAAGCGCAGCTGGAGAGCTGCGTCCCCTCAGCTGGATAAAATAACTTGACGGCAGCCAGGAATGGACCCGCACTTTAGAAGGGCAAGCAGGTCAGGTGGATCAAAGAGGGAGCCAGAGGCAAAGAAAAAAAAATCGTAAAAGAACGAAATGGGGCTCATTCCTCCTGAACCGAAAAAAAGGGGAAGCAAAAGTGAGAATAAAAGCAGTAACAAGAAAAAGAAAAAAGAAAAGAAAAAAGAAAAGAAAATGAAAGCCTCTCATCACTTCTCCACGTACTGCACTCAACTTCAATTCCAGATTGAAAGGAATCAGACGACTGAAGCCGCTCAGGCAAGTCAGTCAGGAGGACCCCCGGCCACGACAGACCCGCATCCCAAGGACCAAAAGGTCTCTCAGGCGCCAACGCCTCAAAAACAAGAAACTTTCGTTTCAGAACTTGCCTGTGGTGGGAAAGAATCGATGACGCAATGTATGACGTCATATAACGCTATCAATGTATGTAAGGAACTGGATGACGCAATCAGCAACGTCCTGTAAGGAACTAGGTAAAGCAGTCGCTGACGTCAGCCAGTGGGAAGGTGGGGAGATGTTACAGTGATATAACACCCTCAGTAACTACAAAATAATGTAAAATTATGGCCAAGACAATGTAGAAACTTCGGCTTCTTTGATGATTGCAATGTGGAACTATTTCAATCGTGACATAGAGTTTGCCTTTAGCATAGGTTGTCTCTAGATTCACGTCTATTGTGGTGTGTTTCAAACGTCATCAATTAGCAGTTCTGTCTTCTTTTCCTGTTGACGTTTCCCATTTTCATATGGGGTCGCCGTTCCTCGCTAGTCGTTTCCACCTGTTTCGGTCCATCACCTGCTCCTCCTCCTCCAGCTGTTTCTCCTTAAGGTCCTCTCTCAGTCTGTCCTTCCAACGCAGCTTGGGTCTCCCTCGCCTGCATCTCTCCTGTACCTCCATCTCCATCACTCTCCTTCCCACGTAGTCTTCATCTCTTCAATTAGTAGTTCTGCATTTTTGTCTTTTATACGAATCACTGGTTGAGCCAGTTCATGCTTCTCAGGGAACTCGGCTTTCGGCCTTTAGCGACCTCCGCCCGCAGGCGCCTAAGACAGGAATCCACCAGATCTACAGGACTGCACTGGGTCCACAGGACTCCATCGGATCCACAGGACTCCACCAGATCTACAGAACTCCACCGGATCCACAGGACTCTACCAGGTCCACAGGACTCCACCAGATCTAAAGGATTTCACCGGATCTAACGGACTTCATCGGAACTACAAGACTCCATTGGATCTACAGGACTCCACCGGATATACAGGACTCCACCGGATCTACAGGACTCCAATGGATCCACAGGACTGCAGCGGATCCACAGGACTCCACCGGATCCACAGGATTCCAACAGATCTACAGGGCTCTACCAGATCTAAAGGATTTCACCGGATCTACCGGACTCCATCGGAACTACAAGACTCCACCGGATCTACAGGACTCCACCCGATCTACAGGACCCCCACCGGATCTACAGGACTCCACCGGATCTACAGGACTCCACCGGATCTACAGGACTCCATCAAATCTACTGGAATCCACCGGACTACAGGACTCCATCGGATCTACAGGACTCCACCGGATCTACAGGATTCCAACAAATCTATAATACTCCACAGCTGTATTGACAAAATGTCACAATTTATTTTATTTTGAAAATGAGAGATTTTTGAAATGTTATTTTGTATATATTAAAATAAATCCATACAAGCAGAGGCACCTCGTTTAAGAACCTACGTCCTAGCTGATCCTTTCATTTTTTCCACAACATTCTGCATTGTTTGCCTCTTACGCATCGTACATGATATTCTTCAAGTGAAGAGGCAGTTGTTATCCTTCCATTACTTTTATTTTTTCACAGTTTCTTCCTTTAATCTTCATAATAGTGTGGGAAGGAATATTTCCATTTGTTTTTCCTAAAGAGCCCTTCAGCCGTGGATAAAAAAAAAAAAAAGTCTGTGACTGTAACATTTATTAGTATAAAGAGGCGGCCATTTTTAAGATTAAATCCTTTTGGTCAGCATAGAATTATAGGTACAAGTGACAAGTCATTATCTAACAAGTAGAGATGCAATTGATGTATCTTTTTTCATTCTGATGTAAAAGCATTCAGCAAGTTAATTAATGTTCTGCCAGTTGTATTTGCCTTCTTCGTGATGTTCACGCTTCCTCTCATTGTTGAAGTTATTGTGGTCATCTCACTGTCGATCGTTTGAAATTCTCTTTACAAAAAGAAGAGATTTTCTAGTCTACAGTTGAGTTTACTAAGTGTTCAAGGCAGTATGATATTGATCTTTGGTCATCGAGTTTCCTTTCCAACTAGTCAAACATAAGGATGGTATTAGTTCCGTGTCTTATGAGAATGTTTCATTGATCATACCCATGTCATATATGGAGTTCTCATTTAGGTAAAACAAAAAAGATGAGTACATCAGGAAAAGTATTTATTTACAAAATCCTAGAAAATAATATACACCTTAACAATACAAAACAGAGCTTTCTAATGCTGCTGTTTAGATTGGCCGGGAGAATTGTTGAGAAGCTCTAGAGGAGTTGTAAGCAGAGGGAGGGAGGGAGGGAGGGAATGAAGAAGGGAGATGACAATACACAGTTAGACATCAAATAAAATGAACAAAGGACAAATATATGGTGAGGAGCACACCAAGGAAATAGGGTACAGTTGTAGTGCATAACTGGGGAAGGAAGTGGAACTGTGCATTTGTAACAGGTGAATTGGGATTACCAAATAACTGTTGGCTTAATGAAGAAATGTATTGTCGTGTATCTGTTTACGGAATTGGCGTGTGATTTTGCTCGTGGATCAAGAGTGTGGACTTGTGTGGTCTGGATGGGTAGATATATGAATGTGGAGCTGTAAGCTGGCTCTTATAGATGGAGAGCGAGGCTGAATTGCATGGTTACAACAATTCTTTGAGTAGTTGGTTTAATCGCATAGTTGGGACCATTTTTTGTGTCTTCAGTATGTTTGTGTAAGTTTGCATGTGTACATAATATCGGTAAAATGTGCCGTGCGGATGAATGAAGAGTAATTTTGAGTAGTTCAGGTGTACAAAGAAGGATTTTGGTTTTACTGATGTGATAGGAAAGTAGTAATTGTATTGTGGTGGTGGGTATAGAGATTATGAATCTAGAATTTCAAGAATGTGATGTAATTGCAAAAAGTGACAAATTTTACTCATTTAAGAGCTTTGACAGTGGAGAAGAAATGTGTGTCATTGTGAGATTTATGGAACAATAAAAATTGTTTCTGTATATACTGTCAATAGACTAGGAAACAAGTGGATTTGGGGTTTGTTCATACATGTTTGTAAAAAACGTGGTAGTGCGTTTGTAAAATATATCGGGAGGTTTGTAAAATGTTTGCGAATATCTGTAAAAAATGACCTGTGAAAAATCTTGGGAACTGTGAAAAATGTTTCAAATACTTGTAAGATGATCTGAGAAAGATCTTGGAAGTTGTGGAAAGTGTTTGCAAATGCTTTCAAGGTGGTCTGTGGAATATATTGGGAATTTTCGATTTTTTTTATATACTTGTATAGGATGGCCCGTATGTAATTTTCGGGGTTGTGGAAAGCGTTGCAAAGATGGTTTGTGTGTGAAATTTTCTGGAAATTATGGAAAATGCATGTAAAATGTTTGTGAAAGATCTTGTGAGGTGTATTTCTTTTTTCAAATGCTTGGGAGGTGGTTTGAGTGTGAGATATTTTTTGGAAGTATGAAGGCTACCCCCCGTGTAAGGGGGAAAAAGCCTTTGGTATATGTATGTATGGATAATGTTTGTAAATACTTGTAAGCTGGTGATGTGAAAGATCTTAGGAACTGTGTAACGTGTTAACAAGTACTTGTGTAAATTGGTTTCTGAATTATATTGGGAATTGTAGAAAATGTTTGCAAATGCTTGTAAAATGGGTACATAGTAGAGAAGTTTGTGTATGGTGTAATCAACGCAAGAGTAATTGTTTTATAAGTGGGTATCTGAAGGTTACTGATTTATATTTTTTTGTATGTGTGTATAAAGAATATGGGATATAAGATTGTTTGAAAATGACATAATCTCTGTAGTGCGGAATGTGTGTACTTGTGTCGAATGTCAAATTTAAAAGACAACTGTAGGAAATTGTAGGTTTAGGAGAGGAGGGGGAGGGGTAGGAAATTGTAGGTTTAGGAGAGGAGGGGGAGGGGTAGGAAATTGCAGTAAAGATCATTAAGCCACAGTGAAGACTGACTAGCAAAAAGATATAAAGAATGCCAAAGATTATTGTAAAGAGAACCGAATCTACGACTCTTGATACTTTAGGGGTTTTAGCCAAAGCTTGTTTCAATTCAGGGAAGGTGTAAATGATGGAATACGCAGTTGCCTGTGTTATTGTGACCTTTAGAAAATGGCGTCTTCTCGTTCACGAATCACTAATTTGTAGCGTTTGATCGGCGCACACCTCACTTAGAGGATGGCTTTTCTTATCGGCGATGAGAAAGAACCTTAAACTAGGAGAATATCGGCAGATGAAGGGCTCTGGAAATACCCAAGTATATGACGGCGGAAGAAAGAGGGCGTCATCTTCCACAACGCCCCTCATGACCTCCGCATATGGAGCGATTGGTGGGAGGCAGAAGAGGGTAGAGTCGGTTTTACAGGCCTAGTCCTCTGAGAACTTTGATGTCGAGATCTCCGTAGTAGTCCTCGCTGCAAGATAGATATGTATAAGAATGGGGGGAAACGACGATGACATATTTTCGTCGCATAAAGCGATTTAGGATCTCGTTAAAGTCTGAAACAATGAAAATGCTGTGAAGTGAGCAGAAGATGGCTATGATGATGTGCACAGACTTAGTATAAGGGAAAGACTAGTTTATCTATATTATTTTTTCTCTGTCTAGTTGGAGTAAACAAGTTAGTGAGTGAAGTGATGGTAATGCATATAGTGAAGAGCCCATCGGCCATGCAAGGTTGCAACACAGAGGCTACATTGGCATAACAGGACAAAAACAATCGACGACAGCGGTCGTGCCAACATGCAGAACAGAGAGGGGTCCTGTCTGTTGAGGAAGCACGGGGGTGCTGGACTGAGTTACACTTGTGACGGCTACACCTTGGCGCACCTTGCTTCTATTGGCTGTCTTCGATGATTTCTTCGGCGGGAACTGCGGCAACGGGAGCAGGAGCAGCGGGACGGCGGGCAGTGTGGGAATGGCCGCCTGTAGCCGCCTCATGGCCTACATTTCCAAGGACCAGCTTGCTCTTGCGGAGGGCTTCGAGGTCGAGATCTCCGTAGTAGTCCTCACTATAAAGTCACAGTGGTCCCATCGTTAGAAAGTCCAGCCGTCAGGTAAAGAGGGTGCTAAGTGGTTCGGTGATTCCTCACCCCTTCGGAAACCTTCCTACATTCCTCTCGCTTCCCTTTGAGGGCATTGGCTCGTCTCCTTCGTCAACCATGCGCATGCGCATGCCTCGACATTGCGCAGGCACGATAGGGGGACGCCGTGGAAGAAGTCGAGGAAGGTTTCCGAAGGAGTACAAGGCGAGGACGTACACTATGCAGGACGGGCACGTCAGCTACTCAGGTTATGGTCTTTAATATGACCTGAGTCATCATGCACACAAAGACCGGGAAGAACTATTGTTACTCGCTAGAAATCGAGATGATGACCTCACTAGACAGAAGAAAGCCAAACTATTTCTTGCACCTCTGTGCTTCTGACTGGCTGATGCGTCTAGCTCCCTCGACACTTTGGCCTACTAGGTAGACGTTGTACCTAATTCTAGCCGATCTTGTCACGCACCTAATGAGTGGACAGACCATGCTCTAAATGTGGTTTTGAGCAATCAAGACTGTTCAGGCTAAGACCTACTCACTCCCGAGATACATAGTGGAAAATCGGCCAATATTAAGCACAGCACAGTTGTAGTGTCGAAGGAGCCAAATCAAACACATGCTTTGAAGATGAAAGAAATAATTGGGCAGATTTGACAAAGTGGCTCCTTGAATAATCCCAGAAAAATTAGATCATTCTAAAGTGACAGAGACGAAGTGCATTAATCAGTGTAAAAAATAGTGCAAAAGTGAAAGATGCGAGTATTTGTTGTGGCATGGAGTCTGTGTGATCATCCGTGCAGAGTGTACAGTACGGTATTGCGCACCGACAGTCACTGACGTCATGGTTCGAAACTGGTTATGAGGCCGCAAAAATCAACCCCTTCAGTTACGGGAGCATATTGATAAAATTCAACGTGGCAAGTACCAGAAGGTTTTAGTCAGCTGAAGGGCAAATTCTTACCCACAAACGAATGATAAAACCTTCTTGGTGTTTGATACAGCAAAAATGTACCACAGTAATAAAGAACTCGAAGTCCTTATGTGAGCTGATGAATTTCGTAATCCTTCGACAAAAGAACCATGACGTAGTGGTGTTGGCACGTGAGGTCAAAGAACCATTGGAACCAATAGACACAGGTTTTAAGAGAATGGACATTTCAGGTGTACAGAACAGTATATTCAGTCTGTATTGCACTATATGTATATATAATATTACATATATTCCAAAAAATATAGGTTAGCTTTTAGCTAACATACAATATATATTTTTTGGAATATAGCTGTACATTATATATGTATGTATAGTGAGTTTAAAACTATTTAAGTATGTAGACATAAACCAAGGCTGTAAGGTAGCCTGAAGATGTAGATCATACCCAGGGTAAAGCCAAAGAACGGTAGCCAGTTATGACTGGCGATGAGACTAAAGGTGAATGTAGCTTAGCAATGCAATGTACAGTGCAGAGTGATTTAGTGATGGGTAATACAAGTTTCATGACGTCATGCAGAATTCTATGGCATAGTAATTTGCAAATTGTCATTCCACTAATCTCTTTTCACTACTAAAGTGAAAAAAGGGGGTAGCTGGGTTTCGGGATTCAAACAGGTGTCAACAGGTAGCTTGAAACTTACCATCCGGGAACGTTGGTTGGTTCGATGCATTTGCCGAAGCCATCTGAATCGCCGATCTGGAAGACAGTGCCGATGGGGCAACCGTACTCACGGGCAACGCCATCGAGACACACGTAGTACTGGCGACAGTCCTCGGGGTGGGCGTGGCGGGAGAACGATCCGGTTACAGCCAGTTCGCCGGGTGCGGGGCAGTCGAAGCCTTGCTGGGTTGCAGCTGAGAAAAGAGATAATATTTGCCCCGTCATTTCTCTCCGTTTGTTTCCTCACTGGTGTGAAGCTGCCTTATGGTCTCTTGCAGTCTCCTTCATTCTTGTGTTCTTATGAGATAGAGAAAACTTGCCCCCCAATAGAATTCACGGATAAAAGATGTCTTTTCAAAGAGAATCACCGCTCCGTCAATATTCCTCGCTTTGAATTGGTTGATCCAAACGGTTAGCAATGATGAAACCGACCATTTGTTATGAACCATTCTATTCAAAGACGTGGAAAAAGATTGACGAAACGATGACGATCTGTGATGTGACTCTGACGAGATGAAATAAAGATCACATCGACCTTTTCTACAGTTTCCTGGATTCACTTGAGACCACGAAAAAAAAAAAAAAATTTTGGTTAGAACTCCTAAAACGAGGAGACATACTAGCTGCGAGACTGATGTATCCCTTTATTAATGAAAGTTTGAGCTGCATGTCTCTGTAGTCTTTTGAAGGAAAACGGGAAGGTACAGATGGTCTGGGACACTCACCTCGCTGAGAACTGCATTCGTCGACCTTGTCAATCCAGGTGCAGATGCGGGAGTGCCTGTCGTAGGCAAGTCCAGGGGCACACTGGTATCTGGAAGCCTCACCATCCCAGCAGGAGTAGAAGACGGAGCAGTCGTCGTCGGTGGGGAAGATTCCGTACAGGAAGGGGCAGTTGGTCGTAGAGATGGCAGGTTCTGGATATCAAAGGAAGGGGAGTCGGGGGGGAGGGAAGGAATAAAAAGGAATTAACTTGGGCTGTGGGTCCGAATTCAGTTTCTGTCAGAATATGCACATATATAAACATATTTCACGTACTGGCATGCGTTACATTATTTCATAGTCGTGGTTTCGGGGAGTATTTGTGTGAACGAGGCTAGCTTATGTCCCACAGTGTAGAAAAAAGTGTTGTTCTGAGTATGGGAGGAGGAAAGGTTAGGATATTGTATATACAATTAAGGGTGGTTATCCAACAGTCGTTTTCGAGAAGTCATGCGTAGAATAGTGCGTAAAGAAAGTACTAGTTGTCCCCGAAGAGCTGAGGCAGCCTTCTTTGCCTTTTTGAAGGGTAGCTGCCAAATATCGTCCAGTAGGATTGAAAAACCGTCTTTCCGCAGTCTTGTCTCTAGGACTTGAGAAGAGTCCTAGTTAGGAAACCTCCAGAGATGCACTCCAAAGCGGGAGTGTAGGACCCAGGAGGAAGTCCGCGTTAGGTAGACTTCCCCCAAAAAGAAAGTCCTCCTCCTTTTGAGTCGAAATAGTGCTTTACCCAGTTCGGTCCTGTTTCCGCAATTAACGCTGAAGAGATAGTTGCAGTGTTCACGGTCAGGATTGGAATCGTCAAAGGCGAGACCGTTTCCGCAGAGCTTGTACTCGGCTTGGCCGTCCTTGCAGCTCCAGTAAGCATCACACTTGGTCTCGTGGGGGTAGAAACCATCCTCCTCGGGGCACACGTAGTCGAAGTAATCCTGGGCCAGCCCTGTATGTGACCAACCACCCCGGAGTTGAGAGAGTGCATTCACGATAACAGATAACGATACATAAAGAATAAAGAACCAAAGGCGTTGTATCTGTTGGAGAGGAAGCATGGTCATGCCTCGACTCGCCTGAAGGTGGGGGAGTAAGGGGAGGGGGAGGGGAAGGAAGGATCTTTCCATGCAAGGTTGTAAAGGAAATAGAATGATAGGACGGTTATACCCTTACCTGATTGTACCTGTAAGACAATAACCCGAAACCAGGATGTGTGTGCTTAAAAACGGAGTGCGTGAGGGAGGTCTCGAAGTTGAGATTGTAGAAATTGACCAGGTTCAGGGTCCGTGTTAAGGAATCGCATGGATGGGTGCCCGTGTCATGCAATTTGGCGCTCGCAGCACCAA
>NC_134787.1:2876656-2895119 GCF_046742065.1 Oratosquilla oratoria | reverse complement strand
CAGGCTTGCAAACCTTTCCAAGTTATTGAGTGTCAAATCACATACGCAGGTGTACCAACACTTCCAAGTCATAACTAGCCATATTGTCCCTTTTTTGCAACCGATTTTTTCTACAATTGTGTCTTATCTACTTTATTAAAAAAAAAAATTATCTGTCGAGACCCCAGTCATTCCTGAATCCGCCATTCCACTGAATACAATCATTCGGCGGCATTCGGCAGAACAAAAATGCGTAACAATTAAGTCTGGCCATCACAAGCTTTGAACTCGGGTCCCTCTGCCCGTGAGACCCAAGTGTTACTACTCCGCGACTCAGTCGTTAACGATCTGAGTGGTGGAGTGATAACGCTTGGGCCTCACGCTTAGAGGGATCATAGATCAAAGCTCGCGAGGGCCGAGCCTGTTTGCTTGAATTACGAGCGATTTGTTCTATAGAAATACACAAGTTAACCCACTGTATTGAATAGACTAAACTAATCCTTTTGAGTCAGTCATGCTCTCAAACTGAACAAAATAGTTTCACGTTAGCCAGAAAAAAACATGTAGGGAAGAAACATAGTTAAGGGTTAAGTTCCCTCGACCAGCCCACCCGTTACGGATGATTTTTTATTTTTTTTATTTATTTTTTATTTTTTATTTTATTTTTATCTTTTTTTTGAGATGTGTTTGTTAGAGGCTCGACTAGGGAATAAGACCTGAAAAAGAAATTTAGCAGAATACCTTTTTGACCATGACAAGGTCGGATATTGAAATGAATATGAACAGACAAATAAATGAATAAATAAATAATTTATATGTTATCCCTGTTACTTCTACTTCCACTGGAAGCCAGCTCCTATGGTAGTAATGCAATTAACAATTCCCAGATCCTGCAAGTTCTTTTGGATTTTTTTTTGGGGGGGGGATGAAGTTGTTTCTGTGTCACCAGGGGGTAGGAGTGGGAGAGAGATCAGTCGCCGGTTGGTTAGAGTTGATGAATAGAGATCTAAGACTCGGTCGAGTGACAGAGTGCCAGCCCATCGGGGCTGCGCCTCTGTATGGATACTTGAATGTGTCGAAGAGATGATACTCATTGACGTCCGTCTCGCAGGACCACGACAATCAGATACCCATCCTCGAATAAATGCGTGAAAGAAGAAATTGGTAGGAACAAATGAAAACATATATGAGCAAATAGCTGAATAAGCAAACAGGCAAATAAATAAATATATAGGTAAAATGACAATAAAAGTAATAGGTATATGAATAAGAGGATAAAGAAAAATAGGATAAAAAAAATAGTGTCCGCCTCTCTGTATGTGTGTGCACAGTGTGTGTGTGGGTGGTAGTATAGTTCCATATAGAGTTGATGATGAAGAATTTTGAAAACGGGAGGTTGGACCACCTCATACTGATATATATATATATATATATATATATATATATATATATATATATATATATATATGTGTGTGTGTGTATGTGTGTGTATGTGTGTATGTATGTGTGTGTGTATATACGAAGAACGAGGATAGAAAAAGAGGAAGGAATTGGATAAGCGTCGAAGTGGAGACCTGTGACGTCATGTCGTCGTTGTGTTTGACATTTGTCATCGGGATCTCGGTCAGCTCCTTTGCTTCCGTTGTCGTAGGCCAGCATCCATGGATCTCATGGTCAAACATCAGCTTCCATGTCAGGTCACTTCTTATCTCAGTTTCCACTCAGACCCAAATACCCCAAATCACTCACTCAACTTCCGTTTTTCTTTCGTACATTTTGGCTAAGTCGTGTATCGACTTACGCAAGAAGTGGTTCAAACGATACTCGTTACTTGTCTTCAAAGGATTTATGTTTTAAGGGTTGATGGGAGGTTGATACTACGCTGACGGGGCAAGGCGGTGGGGGGGGGGAGGGAAGGCTGTGGGAAGAACTCATCCTTGGGAGAATATTATTCTTCGAAAAATAACTGACAATTTCTAACTCGCGTGGATGTTTCCTAACTATTTTGGGCTCGTGGCTTTCATGCACCATGTTGGATCATACACACGTGGCGTCTTTTTTGCACCTCATATAAGATGGACAGCTATTCTTTTTTGAGGGGGGGGTTAATAGAGCAAGGCGCAGAGGGTAGCGGGTATAGAAAAATAGATTTGCTTCTCTCTATGTCAGATCACCACGACGGATCCTGCAGGAAGCCACCAGAGAATTTTGTGTTGCTTTTAGCGACGAGGACCACATTTCGCGTCGTCCGAGAAAGGTTGATATGCCGTGACGTTTTTTCTTTTTCTGTTCTTACTTGCTCTTTCATGTCCTTTATTCTTTTGTTTGTTTACTTTTCTATATATCTTCAATTTTTTGCACCTGACTTCATTGTAGACAGAAATGTCTTCTGGTGACGTGTTGTGTAATCGTAACCCTGTCATTATTTATTGAAAGGTAGCGATTACCTTACGATAGGAAGCTCTCAGCCGCGATGCAAGCCAGGCACCGGTGAGCGCAAAAAGAAGTTCAGCGTGGTTCGGTCAAACACCGAATTTACTCTAAAGATTCACAAAAACCCAAGCAGAAGTATTTCTTTGATAATATCATTATGTGACCTCCAAACTAGATATGTGTATTCGTTTGAGGTCATGAAATTATGGATGATATTTCAAACACATAGTTGTTAGCATTCGTAATGTAACTATGCTCTAAATGTATTCTTGGAAGGATGGAATAGCTTGGAATATATTACACACACACGACACACACACACACACACACACACACACACACACACACACACACACACACACACACACACACACACACACACACACACACACACACACACACACACACACACACACACACAGACACACAGACACACAGATACACACACACACACACACACACACACACACACACACACACACACACACACACACACACACACACACACACACACACACACACACACACACACACACACACACACACACACACACACACACACACACACACACACACACACACACACACACACACACACACACACACACACACACACACACACAAGAAACTAATAAGGAAAATAGAGTCAATAGGTGGCATCAGAGGAAAATTGTTGGAATGGATGAAAGACTTCCTGGCTTGTAAGGAAAATGAGAGTAGTAATTAGAGATAAATTCTCAAATTGGGAAGAAATGATATGTGGTGTCCCGCAGGGATCAGTACTGGCCCCGATCATGTTTGCCATATACATAAATGACATGGATGAAGGAGTAGAGTGTTATATGAATTTCTTTGCAGACGACGCAAAAACATTAAAGAAAGTAAGAACGGAGGAGGATTGCAACTCATTACAACAAGACTTGGACAAGATCTGGAAATGGACTCAAAAGTGGGAAGTGAAATTCAATATCAAGAAATGTAGTATAATGGAATTTGGAAAAAGTAAAAATAGAATATCGAGATATTATAAAATTGGTGAGGAAGAGGTAAAGAAAAAATTAAACTCGGAAAAAGACCTTGGAGTGATGATCAGCAAAGACATGACACCGGATAAACATAATAAAATAGTTGGAGAAACCTACAATTTATTGAGGTCAATAAAAGTGGCATTTGTCTATTTGGTAAGGGAAATGACAAAAAAAAACTACACTAATAAGACCAAAACTCGAGTACTATGGACACTCAGTACCAAAAAGAAAGAAAGAAAAAAATAGAATACAGAGTAACAACAAAACTGGCACCAACTCTTTCCAAAATGACATATGAACAAAGACTGTCCAAATTAGAACTACCAACTCTGGAACAAAGAAAGGAAAGAAGAGACCTACTAACTATCCATACAATTATGAAAGGAATGGAAATCTTAGATAAGAATGATTTATTGAAATGGGACAATGGAAAAACAAGACACGAAAAGAAACTCAAAAAAGATAATTACAGAAGAGATCTGAAAAATATAGCTTCCCACACAGAGTGATAGATACTTGGAACAAATTAGACAAAGAGACAGTGTGTGCAAACACTATTCAAGATTTTAAGAAAAAAACTTGATGCTGAGAGATACAAAGACGGGTCACCACGAGCATAGCTCCCTTCCCGTATAATACAACTAGGTAAAACTAAGTAAATACACACACACACACACACATACACGGACATGCGCGCGCACACAACACACAACACACACACACACACACAGATACACAGACACACACACACACACACATACACACACACATACACACACACACACACAAACACAGACACATATAAACACACACACACACACACACACACACACACACACACACACACACACACACACACACACACACACACACACACACACACCACACACACACACACACACATACACACACACCACACACACACACACACACACACACACACACGCACACACACACACACACACACACACACACACACACATACACACACACACACATACACACACACACACAATCACACACACATATCAACACACACACACACACACACACACACACACACACACACACACACACACACACACACACACACACACACACACACACACACACACACACACACACGCACACCCACCCACACCCACACACCCACAGTTAATAGAGTAAAAGTAAGGAGTTTACGTCAGGAAGTTTTTTCGCAGTGGCAGAAACCGTCATTACTGATATCCTGATTGAACAAAATAGGCTTTATAAAAAGTAAAGCCTAACAATGATAAGGCAATTAGCTGATATCTTGATTGAACTAAATAGGCTTTATAAAAAGGAAAGGCCAGCAATGATAAGGTAATTAGTTGTAAATCCGAAGACTCCAGGAAGTCTAATTGCGTCAAGTTGAGGTCGACTGGAGCTCAGTGAAAGACAAAGAGATAGAAACGAGACACCTGGCGTCAGGGTTAAGCCGGCTGTCGCCATCTTGCATTTGCCCCAGGGAAGTCGCGGGACGTTAGCCAATGGCGACATGTTGCACCGTTAATAAAATCTTTGTCCTTACACTCTGCTTACTCTGCCAAGTTGCAGGAAAATGTATTGGTGGAAAAGGGGAGGAGGGAGAAACAAGGATGAAGGGAAAGAATAACAGACTTTGTCAGCTTTGGCGAAGGTTTTTGTTGTTACTGTTGTTGTTGTCGTTCCCTAGACTGTCTGTCCGAGCAGTCCCGTCTCCCCAAGGAATGCTACAGCCGAAACTGGGTTTTCCCACAAATCCTTTATAGAGTGTATGTTGTGTTGTTTGCGTGCATGATTGTGTATAATGCAGTCTTCCATTATGTGTTGTATGGTATGGGGTGAAGTGTTACAACCTGGGCAGCTGTCCACGATGCGGTCATCCAGACTCTTCTGGTAGCTTAGATAAGCTGGAAGGTGGCCGCAACCGCAGTCTGGCCAAGTGGAGTCTGTCCTTTCGTGGGAGAGAGGATTCAGAAGGGTGGATATCAGGGGGTCTGGCATGCAGCAGTCTGTTGTTGTTGTTTAGCCCTTGGAGTCTGTGGGTTCTCGACGTCAAAGTTACTGAAGGAAGCCGATCACTTTCAAGACCTCCTTCCAAAGGTCCTCTATCATATGTTATTTACCTAGTTGTTGCAGAAGAAATCACTTGAACGCGTGATACTAGTATGCAGACAAACCACAGTGGTTTGTCTGCTTACCTAGTTGTATTTACCTAGGTGTATCTTGCGGGAAGTGGAGCTATGCTCGTGGTGTCCCGTCTTCATATCTCGTTTCATCTAGACCGTTTTTAAATCCGTGTGTCGTTTTTGCACATACTACATTTTCATCTAACTATGTTCACGTCTGTTTGCTGCCAGTGGTGAGAGTCAGCGATAGTTTATGGAATGCTGCATCTGTAATGTTTGTATTTACCTTGAACGTGTAAGCTTCAGTTCCTGGTGTCGAAACGAGGATTTGATAGATCAAAGGAGATTATGGGGCAATTAGTACAAAAGAGGGGAGGAGGAGGAGGCGAAAGAGGGAATGGAAAAGGGACTGAAAGGGGTGAAGTAAGATAAGCGGTGCAAGACGCTGGGGAATGATAGAAGAGAAGAAGAAATTAAAGAAGGAGAATGGCAGGGACAGAAGTAGAAATATGAGGACTTAGGATACAAACAAGAAACTTTTTTATCCATAATCACGAAGAACCCACAGTCAGAATAAAAGGAGACTTTAGAAGAAAGTGTAACTTCTATATTTCGGCTAATAGCTATAGCCCTCATCAGATACTTTCCTGAAGAGGACTATAGCTATTAGCCGAAATATAAAATTAACACTTTCTAAACTAAAGTTCCCTTTTATTCCGACTGTGGGTTCTTCGTGATTATTATTTACAAATGTGCTACAACATTTTGTCTAATTTGTTTTTTATCCATATTAAGGCTGGGGCAAAAAATATGGGAGTGAGACATTAAAGCACATCACTTAATGTGTTTGTGTAATTGAAGAGAAGAGAAAGGGATGGTTGGAGGAGAAAGAAGAGGGGGACGAAAAGGAGGAAGTGGAGGAGAAAGGAGAGGGAGGAGGTCAAAGAGGAGGAGGTGGAAGAAAAGGGAGAGGAGGAGGGAAGGAGGTCGAAGAGGATGAGGAAGAGGAAGAGGAGGGAGTCGAGAGGGAAGGGAGGAGGTCAAAGAGGAGGAGGTGGAAGAAAAGGGAGAGGAGGAAGGAAGGAGGTCGAAGAGGAGGAGGAAGAGGAAGAGGATGAGGAAGAGGAAGAGGAGGGAGTCGAGGGGGAAGGGAGGAGGTTTAAGAGGAGGAGGTGGAATAAATGGGAGAAGAGGAAGGAAGGAGGTCGAAGAGGAGGAGGAGGGAGAGGAAGAGGAGGGAGTCGAGGGGGAGGTCGAGGAGGAAAAGTCACTGTTAAAAAACAGTTTAGTTGGGAGACAAGCAACGGAGTCCCTGACACCCCGGCAGTTAGTTTTCGGAATCTTTGGGGGAGGGGAGATGGAAGTTCGTGAGACCTCCTCGGACGCCTCCAGAAGGCAGGAAACGGTTGAAGTCACGCCGTCATCAAATATTACCTTTGAAGGACTGGAAATGGCAATTTTGTGAGAGCAGGGGTCTTTGGCTGTCAGAATATAGATGCAGCGAGACGCCGGATCTTACGAAATGTTGTATTTGAAGGACAAAAATGGGAAGAGGTGCTCTGTTTCTCTGGCTGCATTTGCACTCAGACGCACACAGAGCCCAGGTGGTGATGGATACGGAGCTGCCTAGTGTAGGTCTTATGGTCTCTTGCAGTCTCCTTTATTCTTATGTTCTTTACAAAATATCGTCTTGCAGAGATAAGAGCAACAGGAGTAGATGGATTGTAATAGCGACCATTGTCTATTATGCCGTGGTTTAATCCTTTAATCCCGTCTCTACCAAAAGGTCCACGTGCATCTGAGTAAAGCAGCTTGACTACGGATTGAACAAAAAAAGATAAATGCCATTCGATGCGGAAGATGTTAGTGTATGATGCAGCTTTTATATACATTTTGGTATTAGTGGAAAGGTTTGTTTACCTGTGGGTTCGGTAGAAGCTCAAGACTATCTCAACCCAATATAAATTCTAATTTCTTTTCTAGTCCCCACTAGACGATTCTAATCACTCGAAGGGCGTCCTTCGAAGTAAAGTGGCTAATCTCGTGAGGAATCTCCTCTTCAAGGTTCATCTTCGGACCCAACAACTCCTTAACCCGTTTGTTACCAAAGGCTCTCCACGGAGACAAAGAGAATATCATGGCGTTAGTCAGAATGCAGGGATAAAGTGCCATCCATTGTGGGGTGGGATCCTTTTAGTCTGGGCAGCCTTGGAAAGGGATTTGTATTGAAGATGTCTTTAGGCAGAACCCCACCAGGAAGCGAATCTTCCTCTGACCGTCCCACTCCGAGGGCCGCGACTGAAACAGAATGAGTCGTTTGTTTCTAGCCATACTTACGCTCATCAGTAATAACAGTGAGGAGAAATGAACCGTTTTTACTAGAAGTGAAAAGACAATTTCAAGTTGTATGTAAGAATATTTAGCATTGTTTTTTTGTAGCAGAAGAGATGACAGTAAAGATAATCAAGCGAATAAAGTTGAGGAAGCAACTTCCTCGACATTTTTTTGGTGACAAAGACGTAGGGATCTGTCATTTAGTAATTCGTGTCACGAATAAACGAGGTCTCTTGTTTACACCTGTTACCAAGGTTATTAATGGCGGACACTTTTCATATAAAAACAAGGAATCAACGCTTGCTTGCAAAATGCTGAAGTATCTATTTTTCTCAAGTTTATTACCATTAATTTCTTTAGTGCTCTGGCTTACTTTATCCATCGTCTGTGGCAAACACTAGAACAGTCTTATTCAGGAGAGACAGGAGCTCTGTTTGAGTAAGGTCTTACGGGAATGACAAGACCGTTTAGACCAGGATCTGTGAGGCGCACACTGCAGTCTTGAAGAGGCTAATGGTGTTAAAGCTTCTCTTCCTCCTCCTCTCTCTCTCTCCCTCTCTCTCTCTCTCTCTCTCTCTCTCTCAAAACAAACAGTAAACCAGGAAGATTGCCTAATACCAGTGTACGAAGGAACCGTTCTGTTCGGCGCTAACTCGAGGCCATCATGAAAATGATGAAAAATAAAGAAAAAAAGGTAAAAATGGGGAAAGAGTTTTTAATAGAATGCCATGAGAAGGCATGATCATCATGTTAACCTCTTCAGCATGGCGACATAGTTTGCAGTTGTTTTTCTAACACTTTTTTTTTTTAAGTTTAAAACAGTCCTTGGGACGGATGTATAAACTTGTACTCGTTAGCAAATTTAGCGTATGTGAAAAACACATCACTAACTGGAGATTTTCACCAGGGGAAGCCTAGTTTTACTCAAACACAGTCGGCAATCCCAACAGTGTCCCTAAACAAGCTTCCATGGGGGCACCCTTCCCATTCCAAATAACTCTCAGCAGGTTTGATCGACCTGAGTTCTGTGGGTTTCTTCTTTGTCATTTCCATCGAAAGTTGTCTCTAGCGGAAACAACCTTGTATGTGGGATCAACAACAGAGAAACATGCTACATGCCGTTTACGAATTATGCTGTTCACCGGCCTAGACTGAGCCTCACAAAATAGCCTCTGGTTTGGCACACAATCATCCCAGCAATAACCCCATTATTCTCCAAAGGCATTTGTTACCGAAGACATCAAAACACCTCTTCAAGTCAGCATCTAATGTCTATGTCTCACAGCCATAAAAGGCAGGTTGTATTGGGTGGCTAATGAATACGAAATTACAACTTTTTTAAGAATGAATATATTTGGTTATACACACTCAATAAATGCGTGCACCTGCTAACAAGGCTGCTCTAATACTAACGCCACGTTCTCGTTCGCGCCAAAACAAAGACGCGCATCGCATCTGCGATATCTAACACAAACAAATCTTATACATAATATAAATACATTTTATACATAATAACATAATATAATTATTACAATAAATAACAAATCAATACAATACAATTCCACTACACACCACGCCAACACAAGGTAATACAAGTGACTTGACGATTCGGATCTTAGTACTCCTGCATATATATTGATAACGCCATGTTCTCTGTTTGAGCGAATCTATAAACCCATGGGCAATGCCAATCCTTCGAAGGACTTCCTGATACGACGCACCACTGTTATGCACTACGCTACCAAGGTATGTTAAGGTGTCCAAGATCTGAATGTCCTTGCTACAGGCATGTTCTAACTGAAGTGTGTCATCTGGAAAGCCCTGAAGCGTCTGGAACTTGGTCTTAGTCCGCGATACCTGGGAATAAACTTAGTAACCATGTAGTAAGCGCTGAAACTATCAGTTGTTTTAAAAAACGATTAGACAACTTTATGGATGGGGATGACAGGTGGTGATGGATACGGAGATGCCTAGTGTAGGCCTTATGGTCTCTTGCAGTCTCCTTTATTCTTATGTTCTTATGTTCTTATGTCCAAATGAACTTATTTCTGCGTGCAAGGAGTTGAGGGCTGCAAGCAGGATCTCCAATACTGTAGGGAGTACAAAATCATCAACAAAAACAAGGTCAGTGATCATGTTATCGCCACTGGATATTCTTCAATGATATTGATCAACAACTCTGCCCAATACTCGGGCTTCTGTCTTTCTGTGTCAACGGTGCTGGTGAGTGACTAGAGAGATACCAAAGGAGTCTTCTCAGTTTATTCACCAAAAGAGCCCTCTCTCTCTCTGATCTACTTGGAGTAAATTACTGCTGAATTACAGAGCGTCATAATTCCTTGGCAATAATGGTTATAAAAAGATTAGACATGGCAAAGAAAGAAAAAAGTATTTGGGTATTTCCTGAGACAAAACTCCCCACCACAAGAAATTCGTTGTAACATTATCCTTTATTATAAAGAAAAATGTTATCTATATACAAGGACGAAAAAAAGTAATTGGCAATATAGTGACCCTCGCATGTCATGGTGACGAAATTCGTCTATGCATGAAAAAGAAGAACAAGAATATACTATTTCAGAGCACCAAAACTTGATAGCCGGTATATCAGAACTCTGTATATTTGTCTTCCGTTGTTGATTTTTCTTTTCCGACGTAAAGTAGTTTCCTTGTAAGAGGCAAATTTTGTGAACAAACATGTCCTAATACAATAGAGATTATCATTCGCACATTTCTGAAATAGGGAGGGTCAGGTTCGGGTGTTCGATGTGCTACTGTTGTCAAGAGGGCCCACCCGGATGCGGACCCTCACTCCTCCTCCTCCTCCCTTCTCTTTCGGGTCCCATATATAGTTGTGGCGATGTCCAGGGTTATAGGATCCTGTACGCTACAAATACGTCAGCACTCACACACACACGAACACAAAAACCTTTGCTGGAGCTGGTCTGAAACAGGCACATGATTGTTCAGATTTGAACAGATTGTGAGAAGCTTTTGTCCTGCAGTTGACTGACCGCGGCCGTAGTTGACGACAACGACGACGACAACAATGACGACGACGACGATAAGGATGATAATAATGATACATATATCACTCAGTCTAACGTCGACGATTCCCATCAACTGTTGGTGACTGCCCCAGTTATCTGACCACATAAAGAAATATTAATGGCTTTGGCGGCAGCTACGGAGCCTTGACGTAAAATATTAACTTTGATATCTAAAGATTCTGTTCAGTTGAAAAGTGGATACCGGTGTGGAGATAGTTGGCAGCAGAGTCATCAAAAATCATTCTACCACGAGGTCTCTGCAGCTTAAATAAATGAATAAATAGATACATAAATAAATGAATAAATAGATAAATATATATTTATATACATACACACACACACGCACACACACACACACACACACACACACACACACACACACACACACACACACACACACACACACACACACACACACACACATATATATATATATATATATACATGTACTTATATTTGTGTAATATATTTTTAGTTTTAATTCATTTAGAAACGCTTTGTTGTCGAGAACATGCTCAAGGTGTCTCATTAATACTTCCGCTGTGCAGATTTCGTTGCAGCAAAATCATGAATGGGTCTCGATCAAAAGAGACATCATTCAGAGTGGCGTCACACCACCTTCTGAACTGAAATAAGTCCTCTGGCGACGTCAGAGCAAAGATTGTCAGCAGCACTGAAAGAGTGCAAGATGTCACCTCTATTGACAATGGTATTAAGAACATAAGAATGAAGGAGACTGCAAGGGACCATAAGGCCTACACTAGGCAGTTCCGTATTCTTCCCCTCTGGGCAGTCATTATTTCTATCGTTATATCATCATCACCAGTACCACCCTATCTCTATCACCAATTGTCACCACCTTCATCACCATTACCATCGCCGCCGCTGCCATCATCATCATCATCATCATCATCATCATCATCATCATCATCATCATCATCATCATCATCATCATCATCATCATCATCATCATCATCATCATCATCATCACCACCACTACCACCAGCGTCATCATCACTACTAACAACACCACTATCACTGTCACCAGCATCACCACCACCACGGTCATCATCACCACTACCATCACCATCATCGTCAATACCACCAACACCGTCATCACCATTGTCATCACCCCACTATCAGCACCTTCATCACTACAACAACATCACTACGACACTACTACCATAACCACCATCACCACTGACATCACCTTCATCACTACTACAACATAATCACTACAACACTACCATCATAACCACAATCACCATCACTACACTACTACAACCACCACTATCACAACGACAACTAAGACCACCGTTATCATCACCATCATCACTATCACCCTATCACCATCCCTGCCACCACCATACCTGTCATCACCATCCTTACCACCACCATCATAATTATCATCATCACCACTACCACCATCAACAACAACAACATCTTTACCACCAACATTAGTACATTAACCACCATCACCATTTTCACAAGTTTCATCACAACCATAATAACCACAACCACCATAACAATCACAATCACAAAACTAATCACAGTCACTCTAACAGTCACACCAACAACCACAACAGCCACAACTACTCTAACAGTCGCACAAACACAATCACAACCACTATGCTCGTCGCACAAACAACCACAACAGTCACAACCACAATAACAATAACCACAACAACAGCAGCAACTACCACAACGACAACCACCACCACAGTAACTACCATCAGATTAACCACCAAAACGGCAATAACCATCACAACACAGCAACTGCAGTCACAGAAACCACCACCGCAGCAAGTAAACCTCAACAATCACCACCACAGGAACCATCACCACAGCAACCCACACAGCAATCACCACACAGTAACCACCATTAACTCCTCCTACACCACCACCACCACCACCACCACCACCACCACCACCACCACCACCACCACCACCACCACCACCACCACCACCACAATCACCACCACCACCACCACCACCACCACCACCACCTACACCACCACCACCGCCACCACAACCACAATCACCACCACCATTACCAGTACCACCACCACCACCACCACCACCACCACCCCACACACCACCACCACCACCACCACCACCACCACCACCACCACCACCACCACCACCACCACCACCACCACCACCACCACCACCACCACCACCACCACCACCACCACCTCCTCAATATGGGCTGAAAGGTTATATCGTACTACAAGGGGTGGGTTCTGTCTTCCTCGCAAAACCCGTCCGACCACTTTCACTACTGTTGACTTTGCGGTCCTCGTGGTTTGGTGGTGGCGGCGGCGGCGGCGGTGGCGGCTGTGGTGGTGGTGGTGGTTGTGGAAGCGTCGGCGGTGACAGTGGCCTCAAGAAATGCCAGAAATCCCGAGAGCCTCTTCAGTGCCCTGGCGCATTGTGAAGATTTTTGGTTCACAGGTGAAGACTCTGATCAAAGGAGGTTAACTGAAGTTCCGACGGAACCCTCTGAAGGCATTCAAGAGCTCTGAGGCTTTGCTATGGTGACTCGAGTGATAGATTTCGGTTTAGTGTAGGTGGAGGTGGGGAAGGTGGGAGGAATCGGGGACAAAACAGTCTCTGATTTAATCAAGACTCCGTTTTACTTAGAATACGCATATCAACAAAGAATTTTTGTCTGTCATCGGTCGAAAAATAGAATACGTTACCGTTTCTAAATCTTTGGACGTAAGAGTAGATATGATACTGCCAGAAGTGAGAATGGTGGAAGTGGAGGTGGCAGAAGTGTTGGGGTGGTAGTGGAGGTGGTGGATGGTGGATAGTGGATTTTAGAAACCTTAGGTTCTTTGATGGATCAGGTCAAGGTCTTACGAGGGAAGATCAGCCGATGCACAACCTGGAGTTACGTGGAAGTCTTAGTCTCACAATGGACCTTAAGCTGAATTCACCTCTACCCTAACTTCCTTGGAGCCCACTGATTGGCTGGCTGGGACTCCGGCACTTCCTCAGTGTCGTCACTTGTCAAGTGAAGCTGAACCAGGCAGAATTTTGGTCCCCAATGAGGGGAACTACTCTCTGCGGACTCGTTGGTAGAGGCTGACATTTGTAGCCGGGATCTTTGTTTTCTCTTTACATAACCTCTCATCCAATCCACATGTAGGAATAGCTTTCCCTGATCAAATTCCAACTCACGTGTGCAGGAGTAGTCTTTCTCTCTCTCTCTCTCTCTCTCTCTCTCTCTCTCTCTCTCTCTCTCTCTCTCTCTCTCTCTCTCTCTCTCTCTCTCTCTCTCTTTCCCTCTCTCTCTCTCCGTTCTGACGTCTTAACACTTCGACTATTGACGGATATTTCTTTGCATACATTACACACACACAAACACAAACACACACACACACACACACATACACACACACACACACACACACACACACACACACACACACACACACACACACACACACACACACACACACACACACACACACACACACACAAAAGGCAGAGCATGCATGCCGACAGGAGACCTTTTGGTCCATATCTAGGTCGGATGCCAAAAAAAAAAAATCACTAAATTAATAAAAAACTGTCAATAATTAATCAAATACATAGGCATTCATTTTAGGCAGGCAACCACGATTCGTGTAGTCTGGAGACTATTCATCAGCGTCTGTCACTGTCACATACTCACACACACACACACACACACACACACACACACACACACACACACACACACACATACATACACACACTCACACTCTCACACACACACACACACACACACACACACACACACACACACACACACACACACACACACACACACACACACACACACACACACACACACACACACACACACACACACACACACACACACACACATATATATATATATATTCATATGTTCATGTAAACATATAGGTAAAAACCATACAAATAAACGAGAAATTAATCAATTAATTATTCTATCAATTAAATGAATGATTATATAATGATAATACCAAAACTGATAAAATGGTAGGAGACTGATTAGATCGTAAGGGTCGCAAACGGAGAGACAGGGCTGCCAACCTTAAAAATCCTTCGTCATATTAACGGTCGTCTCAGGTTTTGTTCTATCTTTAGATTATTCTACTTAGCCGAAGCCAATCTATTTTTCTACAGGTCTGGTCAAATTCACTCACCACAACCCACCGTGTCCATCGCCCTCTACTTCCCTCGACTAAACTGAGTAGGAAAAAGTGGTGATAAAGGCAGTGATGATGATGGTCGTTGAGGTAAAGTAAGTAGTGATGATGATGGGGTAAAGATGGTGATAGCGAGGCTTAGAACGGCAACAACGGTAATACTTATTATGCTGGTCATAACCTGAGCGTTAATTGTGAACTGATACCAGAAGAGGTATTCTGAAACGATGAGGGGTTGTTATGGGAGAGCAAAATTCTCGTTGCCGCCACAAACAGTTGTTAAATACAAGGCTACAATAACAATGGGTCGTAGAAAACGAGTGTTGTAAAACTAGTAAGAGTACAATGGATGGCAGTTCCAGGAAGTACTTGTTCTACATGTCGTACGTAGATGTTGCAATCCATTTTATTATCATGTCACATGTACTATCTATCTTCTAAAACAAAATACAGATTATTTCACTCTAAAGATGAGAATGTAGTTTAAGTGAGGTCTGGACAGTTTGAGATCAAGTTTGTTTACAAGGGACTGTGTATTGCTGTACTAAAAGTACCTGAGAATTTTTGCGACGCTGATAACGAACAAGGACTCTTGTTTATGAACCACTGTTTGAAGACACAGTGTGTCAGTTCAGGTCGATGTGCAGTTGTAATATCAACGAGAGTTCTGAGGGAAAGCCCGTCTTCCCTTGGTTGATGATGATGTGATATAATGAGTTAAGTTCGGCTATAGGCTTGATTGATTTATGCATACGCACACATTAAAGCGGCATCAGATAAACATTAAGAATTTCTCTCGGAAAGCAATGAGCTTTATAATTTATGATTTTATGCAGTAGAGTAATAAACTATAGAGCAGAGAATTAACCGGGTGGACTGTACTTATCTTGATCTACAAGGGTTTGGGAAATGACCCCATCGGAGACTGGTTTAAGAGACGCCAAGGGAAATCCGGTGAAATGGGTAATTTTTCTTCTGAAAATAGAATAGGCTAGAGCAATTAATTATCAAAGAGAGGAGTGATGAGCAGGGTGCCACAGGGTTCAGTGCTGGCGCCCTTCATGTTCCTGTTGAATGTAACCGATTCTCAAGAAGGAGTAGATAACTATATGATTTTGCCGATGATGCAAAATTACTCAGAAGGGAGAATAGTACATGTTGCGAAACACCACAAAGTATCTAAGTAAAATCTATAGAATAATTAAGTAACAAAGAAACATATGCAAAGCATTCAAGAGTTCAATAAAAAAAAAACACGAAACATCCATGCCACGATAAAAAGTGAGTACAAGACAGGGAACCACGAGTACATCCCAAAGCCTTGAAGCCCATGCGGATAAGAGTAGAGACGAAGGTTGAGTCAAAGCTGTGTCAGGTACCTGAAGGAAGTTAACTTACGGCGCAGCAAATTGTTTCAGGGAAGCTTCGACCGTATCGCGTGTATTGGGTTGACAGGGTTCAGGATCAGGCGCGTCGTGATTTGTGGCGCCGTTGGTACAACGCTGACTCTAAACGCCCAGGTACTTTCACGCTCATCTGCCTTGCATCCACGTTTCTGTCCGTGGTTATATAATGCAATGCTATAATGCTTATGCCTTTATCTCCTTGGCTGATCACTTTCAAGTAATACCATAATTATGTCGAGAATGTCTTCATAAAATGCTTAATTGCAGCCAAAGCTGCTATCTGTTCCTCGTGTTCTCTGGTGGTTAAAGAAGTAACAGTCTCTCCTAGATGTTAGATATCGAGTCAAAACTTTCTTATTATAATCGGGTCCTAAGCGGAACATGCCACGACAGTACACTACAGAACATCACAGAATACTGTCTGTGACATCACAGACACGTATTGGCTGATAATGTCGTGACTGAGAATAATGACTTTCTCGACGTCCGAGACGAGTAATTGTCAGTAGTCCTCAGGCTACAACAAGAGGTACTTTTACAACACCTACAAGAACAGAGCTTTCTTGTATCTATGCCCTTAACGTACAAGTATACGAGGCAAGAATACACGTTTCCTGACCTCTTAAAGATCGTGACGTTCTCTACACATTGTTTTGCAGCTTCGGTAGGCTCATGCACGCACCCTCCCCCCCCCACCACACACAAACACAAACACACAGTAAGAAACAGGAACCCATGAATATTTCTCCTTGCCTGTATACTATAATTATGTAAACACACATACATACACACACAGTAGGAGACAAGGCAATACGACCGTTGCTTCTTCCTGTAGACTACAATTACGTAAATACGTACACACACTTACACTTACACACACACACACACACACACACACACACACACACACACACACACACACACACACACACACACACACACACACACACACACACACACACACACACACACACACACACACACACACACACACACACACACACACACACACACACACACATACACACACACACACACAAACACACACATGGTTAGATGGAGTTGTGGTTAATGTAGAGGGTTACTACGCTGAGGTACCAAAATCGTGCCACAGTAAATTTTGGTGAAAAGCCTTCACTATTACTACAATATTTTCCTGGCCCCCTCAAGCAAGGGAATGGATGTGTGGTATATGCAAGGTCACATCATTACCTATAGATCGGAATATACGAGTTCTGAGCTCTCACTTGGGAGGATAATGTCGACCACGAGTCCAGAACGTGATCCCAAGCAATGGTGATTCAAACGCACATACATAAACACACTAACACACGCAGCCACATAACCGGAAAGGCGTGAAATTCACTTTGCACGTTTTTGTGGAGAGGAATGCATTCAAGACGGAAGCGGAGCCTGAGAAGGAAATGAGTGATATTTGGAACATGGGTGAACGTGAGTGAATCAGAAGATTAGCAGCGACTACGTCATAGTTGACTGCTGACATTGAAAAACAGCTGAGCTGGCTGTGGGTAGCACCACAATTAAAAAATCTAAAGAGAAGCAAGAAAGATTTTTTTATATTTATAACTAGACATGTGGAGGTGTTCGAAAGATTGCAAGTTTGTGATGCCTTAGGATACCGCGGTTGGCGAAGTGGAAAGAATGTACAGGAGCTTGCAGAAGCTCGACGACAGCATCGTTATTTATATGTGCCATTAGATTTAATTTTAGCGGTGCATACTTCCTGTGTTTCAAGTATTTCTGCTGTATAATTAGAATAGAATTAAGGCATTGCACAAATATATATATATATTTTTACGATGTCGATAGAATGTACAGGTACATTCAGAAGCTCGAAGACAACATCGTTATTTCTATGTGCCATTAGATTTAATTTTAGGGGTGTATACTTCCTGT
>NC_134787.1:2851656-2861656 GCF_046742065.1 Oratosquilla oratoria | reverse complement strand
TTTGTCTGAAGTTATCTGCATATCCATAGATCTTGGCACAAAAGGGATAATGAAACTATGTGGTTAATACATACTAAACATAAGTATACTTTAAAATGTCTAATAACAGCAAAATATGTCTAAGAGTCACGTGGGCACCACCAGGTCTGTCCTCTCAAGACGTTAAAAGATGACAGTCAGATCTAAATGCTGGCAGAAGAAGTTTAGCGATCTTAGCTTCCAGCCAACGTCTAGTTACTTACTCTATTTTTTTTTCGTTCTTTGATTTCCTCGTGGTTTCAAGCAAAATATTTTTATTCACGTGTTTTATGTGATTAATGTTGCTTACTTATTCTATGTATACATTCAGGTATACATTTGTAAAGGAAATCTTGGTAACGTGATCTTATACACCTGAAACAGAAGTCTATATTTTGGCGCTACGACGATGGTAAGGAGAAAAGTATGGAGGGGATGTTTAGGGGAATATATCTCCGATCTGCAACCCAATTCATGAATTTTGTTTCGGCTAACATTACACGGTTTCATTCAGTTTGATGTTATTAAGAATGAAATTTCCATCAATTAAGATGATATTGTTCAGAGTTTGTCCCGAAGCTGGGCAAAATCATCTGGTGTTAACCAAAACTAATTTTTTTTTAAAGACCATCACTTGAAAAAACATCTCGAGAATTTTCTCATTGTAGTATTGTAATCATTTAGTAGTGTTCTTGTTTACTCCAAGTTTACTGCACCTATATATATATATATATATATATATATATATATATATATATATATATATGTGTGTGTGTGTATATATTTATGCATACATACTCCATCCATGTATAAATTGAATAGCCAAGGAGACATAACACATCCCTGGTGAAGTCCCACCTTTACCTCAAACCACTCACTCTCTCCATTTTTTATTCTAACACAAGCTCTATTACTCTTGTAAATACTTTTAACTGTTATTAACAGCTTTCTTCCTATCCAATGTATTTTCAATACATCCCACAGTGCCTTCCTGTCTACCCTGTCATGAATATTTTCCAAATCTATAAAGGCCCAAAAAACATCCTTACCTTTTCCTAAATCTTTCTCACATATCTGTCTTACCACAAAAATCTGATCCACACAACCCCTACCTGTCCTAAACCCACACTGTTCCTCAGCAATGACTCCCTCTATTTCTCTCCTAATCCTCTCAATCAAAACCCTCCCATAAGCCTTCCGAACTACACTTGACAAACTGATCCGTCTGAAACTACTACACTCACTTTTCTTTTTCTCATATAAAGTGGAACTATACAGGTACTCCTCCAGTCCTCCGGCACTCTACCCTCACTCAAGCAAACATTAAATAACCTCACCAGCCAGTCCACCATCACTGTACCTCCTCTTTTAAACATTCTGCATGACACCCATCCTACCCAGATGCCTTAACTGCTCTCATCATCGTAACAACTGCCTTCACCTCATCTTTCCTTATTTCTCCTCCATTTTCCTCACTCGCCTCAGTCATTTTCTTAGCGCTACCCACTGCAACTACTTTTCCCTCCCTATCCTCCTTCACATTGAGCAACTCCCTAAAATACTCTGCCCACCTTCTTCTCATTGCCTTCTCTTTCATTATCATCTCTCCATCTACACTTTTTACCTCTTATTCTCTACTTGATTCGTCTTCCCTTCCTCTCTTAATTTCCTTCCAAAATATCTTTTTATTACTTTAAAAATTTTCTGTCATACTTTTACCCCATTTCACATCTGCTCTCCTCTTTGCCTCCTTTACCTTATGCTTTACTTCTCTTCTCTTTTCTTTGTACCTCTCATATGATTCTCTCGTTCTATTTTGTAACCAATCAGTGAATGCTTGCCTATTCTCTTTTACAACTTTCTTTGCTTCATCATACTACCATTCACTATTCTTCCTTCTATTTCCTCCTGTCCTCCTTGTTCCATACACCATCTTTGCACACCTTGTGACTCCCTCCTTGAACTATCCCCATTCCTCCTCCACTCCCTGTTCTACTCTATCCTTCTCTCCTTCCAACTCCTTTCTCAGCTTCTTCTTGAACTCCTCCCTTTCTTTCTCATCTAAGCAGTTTACTTTTAGCATCTCCCTATCTTTTGTCCTTTTCCTCTTTCTCCATCTATCCTCCACTCTCAACTTACCTTCCACCAAACTATGATCTGATATTCCCCCACTCTCTCCCCTTAGAACATGTACATCCTTAACTCTTCCTACTAAAGTATCAGCTGCATGCTACTTAGCATCTTATAACCCCACAATAATATGCAGCCAATACCACCTCACTGCTAAAATTTGTATAACCAATATATTATATAAATCATATGTTTTACATTGTAAGAAACTTGTAAACACCGCCCAAGTAATTTAGGTTTTAAGGGAATGCAATTAGGATTTATAAAAAAAAAAAAAAAATAGAATTTTGCAAATACTTCCATGAATGAATGGCGTTCCATGGAGTGCCTGAAGCATTTCACGGAACAATAGTTTGCTCTTGTAAGGACAGGAATTTTGAAGGGATATTATTTTTGGAATTTCGTTTTATTTATCTATTTATTTATTTGAGTGTTGATTTGAGAGACTGGGTATTATGGACGTCGTAACGGTTTTACTCAACCAAGAAGCAAAGTAGAAATTAGAGCCTTAATAGACCATGAATTTATTCTATTCTATGTCTGCCTATCAAGATGTGTTGGCAAAGAGCCTTACTATAATCATTGAAGAAGAACATACAATAGGAGATAGCTACAAATATATTTCAGCTGATTTTGGTTAAACTGAGTTTCGACGCGACATTAGAATGTTCTCGAACATAGCGGGGGCGCCGTAGCTCCGCCCACCCGTGACGTCACTAAACGTTCGGACAGAGGCGTAAGCTAAGGCCATTAATTTTAAGAGTAATAGGAAAAATTCCCAACTTTCAGTTCAGGATTCCACTAGAGAAATAGTTTAGGGAGAGATTGTAGCAGCTAGGGGCTCTGTTGAGAAGCGAAATGAAGTTTTACGAAATAATACAACAGGGAGGTTAGTAGTTTACCCATAGATACGAACACATAGCCGTCTCGTTCTCTTTGTGCGCAGCTAAAATTTTAATCTGATGCCAAAAATGATTCCGATAACAGGTATGAACACGTTCTGTAAGATTAATGAAAACAAATGTCAATATGTGAGTTAAATGATATAGTGCAGATATAGTAGGTAGATAGTTATCATTATTATTAAGTTTTGAATCTGATGCCAAAAATGATTCCGATAACAGATATGGAAAAAGGGGTTTAAGGGAGTGTACTTCACAAACACTTTGCGTATATACATTAGCTATGAGAGTGTAATCCTTAGAGTACAATTCGGTCTGTGATCGTTCTCTAATAAGAATACGGGGTTGAAGGTAGACACAGTGCTTGAAGGTAGACACAATATTGTAAGTAGACTTATACAGTGACCGGAAGGTTGGAGCGTAAATAACTACGTTTTTCCACGTGCCTGTGACCTTACTTATGATGCCCATAAGAAAGAAAAAACTGTTATTAAATGTCTCGCATACCCATATATTTTTCATATTGTAAGGATCAATAGATTGTCTAGTTGGAGAAAACCACAATATACTTTTGTATTTCCTTACTATATTTTTGCTTCAGTGTAATAATTAACACATAGCAGACCTTCGCTTATTTTCTTTTACTACCCCCACATTATTGGTGGCCCCACATTATTGGTGGCTTATATTCTTTTACTACCCCCACTTGGGCATAGGCCTTTTCGCTACCCAGGACCAACCCCGAACGACCTGAGGAAAGGGGACGGAGTCAGACGTGAATAACAAGGAGCAGTTTCCATTTATGGTCAGATATATCCATATAGACGATTGGGTGGTGGCAGCGTATACCTTGATTTTTTTTATTTCCCAAATCGTTCTTATGTGGGTATCTCTGATCACTCCCATTGGAGGTGCTCTTGGTTAAACACATCCTAAATCAATCGACGGCACCACATTATTGGTGGCCGAGCGGTGGGATTTACGCTATTAACCAACCTGAAGCTCACTTATCGGTGTGTCGACTTAGACAAAGCTTGTGTACCCTGTGGATTGGCAGTACAGTAATCAGAGACAGAATAGATCCTCGGCAGTCACTAAGAGTATAGAAATAGCGGATGAGATTGTGTGGGGAAATGACGTGTTAAGGTGTATAGCTTTGATGGAACTACACATAATTAAAGGCACTCAGGTAAAAATGAACAATAAAACGGAATGGGAATCCAATTCGGGAGAGGAAGAAGAGACGAGAGCGAGGATGGAAGATAGACATGAATGGGAATCTAACCCAGGAGGAGCTGTTCTATTGGCCAAATTTAAAGGTAGATATATGTAATTTTGTAAAGAAATGCATTACTTGTCAGAGGTTCAAGGGTACACAAGGGTTGTCACAGCAATACAAAGAGGTTCCCCCTGCTACAAAGGCAATGGAGAGAATAGGCATAGACCTAACGGATATGGTATCCGGGTCGCAGGGATATAGGTATATTTTGACCATAATCGATCACTACAGTAGGTTCGTTAGGTTTTTCCCATTGAGAACAAAACACCACCAACACATACTACACTCCCTAACCCAGTTCTTCGCAGATTACGGCACCCCAGAGAGCATCATAACAGATAATGGAGCAGAATTCACCAACACGGCTTACAAGAAGTTGTGTGGAGAACAGCAAATCACCCTGCTCTACACTACCCCATACCATCCCCAAGCGAATGGAATGGTGGAGCGGATGCATCGAACATTGAAGAGCATCCTGGCAACGCTCTGCCAGGGCCACCCGAACCAATGGCCGGGTCTACTGCAGGCCTGTCAGAGGAAGATGAATGGAGCCACACACACCTCCACTGGACATACTCCCTACTTCGCCTTCTTCGGAAGACATCCACCCAGATTAGCCGGACACAGACTCCCCGGTGTGGATGGAACGGAAGATGAAGCAGAGATCGCTCATCGAATCATCCGAGAGACCCACCACAAGATGACAACGGAGTACCAGAATGTGGCTAACCGCAGGAGAGGCGAGCAAAAAGTGGAAGTGGGAGCTTTAGTATGGATCCGGAAAGAAACTACGATGCCGGGTACCTGCCGCAAGCTGAATCCCAAGTGGGAAGGACCCTATACAGTGGTAGAGGTGGTAGCAGGACATAGTGTATATGGACTAAGAAATCCCTTCACAGGAAAGGAGACAAGGAGAGCTGCTGCTCAAGTGAAACCTTACTTTGGTTCCGAAGAGTGGTTGGTGGAGCCTGTTGCAAAAGAGTTCCACCCAGACCCGGAAGTGGAAATACTACCACCAAGGATGCGTCGTGCACCAAGACGGCTCATCGAGGAATGCTGAAGAAATCAACTGGAGCAACCCGACCAGTTGGTCCCATATCTAGTGATTTAAGGTGCTAAGATGACAGTAGTTAACTGCAATAGGAAATGTAGGGATCATATCGTGCCAGTATATGTCCAAAGAAAAACGAATGCTCGTGCAAATTAATGCAAAGATGCCCTCAATGTTCCTATATATTGGACCATAAAGCTTAAATGTAACCCACCTATACTTTTATACATGTGTAAGGTTGAGATGTCCTAGGATTAAGGATGCATATATTTCATATGTTGTAAAAGGAAATTTCAGCAACAGCCAGGTGAAGGAACTAAATGTCAACTTAGGGGGGGGGATAAAGAAGTCAATATTAGCCTAGGAGAGGGACTACAAACGATGGTTAGCGAGCACTTTCATTCGGAGTAGTATTGGAAAATGGGGAAATTCTTTAGCTCGAGTTGGGATCATGAACCCAACTCAATTCACAATTGCCCGCTTGACAGGGGTGTAGGACTTCAGGACCTGGTGGACAATCGCCGATTGCCCAGAGGTGAGCCCACAGAAGGGGAAGTAGTGTGCCACCCATGGGGCGAATCCACAAGAGAGAGTCGTGGCTTAGCTCGGTCGTAGCGGCTATGCATGTCCAGTCAAGTAGTATGTAAGAGGTCAATTGGGGAATCCAGCCAATACGAAGACTGATGGAAAAGTCCACGGAGACATCCACAGTAAATTGGTGTACCCCCGGGTCACCTGAGATTCGTACACCTACGAGTGTGCTGAGGAGAAAGTGCCTCGTCAAGCTATCAAAAGGATAATCGCTCTCTGATGCAGAATGGATTTTTTTTTCTTTTGCAGAGGGATTTGGACCACACCAAATAGAATCCTTCACGTGATGTTGCGGAATTTTTCTTACGGGGGGGCGTAGAGCCATGTAAGGACAGGAATTTTGAAGGGATATTATTTTTGGAATTTCGTTTTATTTATCTATTTATTTATTTGAGTGTTGATTTGAGAGACTGGGTATTATGGACGTCGTAACGGTTTTACTCAACCAAGAAGCAAAGTAGAAAATAGAGCCTTAATAGACCATGAATTTATTCTATTCTATGTCTGCCTATCAAGATGTGTTGGCAAAGAGCCTTACTATAATCATTGAAGAAGAACATACAATAGGAGATAGCTACAAATATATTTCAGCTGATTTTGGTTAAACTGAGTTTCGACGCGACATTAGAATGTTCTCGAACATAGCGGGGGCGCCGTAGCTCCGCCCACCCGTGACGTCACTAAACGTTCGGACAGAGGCGTAAGCTAAGGCCATTAATTTTAAGAGTAATAGGAAAAATTCCCAACTTTCAGTTCAGGATTCCACTAGAGAAATAGTTTAGGGAGAGATTGTAGCAGCTAGGGGCTCTGTTGAGAAGCGAAATGAAGTTTTACGAAATAATACAACAGGGAGGTTAGTAGTTTACCCATAGATACGAACACATAGCCGTCTCGTTCTCTTTGTGCGCAGCTAAAATTTTAATCTGATGCCAAAAATGATTCCGATAACAGGTATGAACACGTTCTGTAAGATTAATGAAAACAAATGTCAATATGTGAGTTAAATGATATAGTGCAGATATAGTAGGTAGATAGTTATCATTATTATTAAGTTTTGAATCTGATGCCAAAAATGATTCCGATAACAGATATGGAAAAAGGGGTTTAAGGGAGTGTACTTCACAAACACTTTGCGTATATACATTAGCTATGAGAGTGTAATCCTTAGAGTACAATTCGGTCTGTGATCGTTCTCTAATAAGAATACGGGGTTGAAGGTAGACACAGTGCTTGAAGGTAGACACAATATTGTAAGTAGACTTATACAGTGACCGGAAGGTTGGAGCGTAAATAACTACGTTTTTCCACGTGCCTGTGACCTTACTTATGATGCCCATAAGAAAGAAAAAACTGTTATTAAATGTCTCGCATACCCATATATTTTTCATATTGTAAGGATCAATAGATTGTCTAGTTGGAGAAAACCACAATATACTTTTGTATTTCCTTACTATATTTTTGCTTCAGTGTAATAATTAACACATAGCAGACCTTCGCTTATTTTCTTTTACTACCCCCACATTATTGGTGGCCCCACATTATTGGTGGCTTATATTCTTTTACTACCCCCACTTGGGCATAGGCCTTTTCGCTACCCAGGACCAACCCCGAACGACCTGAGGAAAGGGGACGGAGTCAGACGTGAATAACAAGGAGCAGTTTCCATTTATGGTCAGATATATCCATATAGACGATTGGGTGGTGGCAGCGTATACCTTGATTTTTTTTATTTCCCAAATCGTTCTTATGTGGGTATCTCTGATCACTCCCATTGGAGGTGCTCTTGGTTAAACACATCCTAAATCAATCGACGGCACCACACTCTTGCTAATCTTTTTTGCTCCATTTGATGAAGAAATGATCTGGAGATTTTGATGGTTGAGAAATCCATGTTGCAGCATCCTACAACGGAAGGCTACCTAATGTTGGAATCTTGCATGTCAATCAGACCTTGAGGTCGCTGAAAATACCCAAACCATCGGCTTAGACGAGCACAACTGTTATGGTTGTTCGTGCAGCAAGGTCACGTTAAATGAGCTCACATCGAAGTTCAACGAGTGTATGGTGTGCGGTGACCAATTTGTAATCTGTTAAGTCGTTTTGAGACGTTCTGCCTGCCCATGTTGGGTCAGTAGGACTTAAGGGCTCGAGAAGAAAGCAGTTTTGCATGCAGCTGGGTTTTCTATTTTATATTTTATCATTATTTTTCTTTTTAACTCTGGCTTCCACTTCCCAGGCATCACGATATTTATGCTGTCGACAGGATCTACCATGCTAAAAAAAAAAAAAAGTCAAAGTTTTTTTGGAATATCCAAAATTAACTTCTTTCTTATGGTAAACAACCAGCGATTGTCTCCCTCCTCCTACTATCTGGTGACGTACAAACATCCCATTTACAAAGCACAAACAGGAATAACATTTCTTCCTGGAGAGATCTATGGGAGGCTCCAGGGTCTTTGATGACTGTTGTGTGGAAACGTAAAGTGAAGGACAAAATAACCCCGATTCACACCAGACGGAAGCAGAACGGGCACATGGGCAAGGCGTGACGTCATCAGTGACGGGGGTGACGTCATCAGTGATGTCATGGCGTTTGCCGGATCTATAAAAACAGGAGTAATGTGAATCACCCTCTGGTTTGAATTTTGTTACACTGGAAGTGTACAGCGACATGACGTCATGTTCTCGTTTTAAGTTCCCATCAACTTCATTCTTCATCCTCTTTTAATCAAAACTTTCCTCTCCGGGTGAAGTTAATAAAAATCTTTGCAACCTATTTCATTGCAGAAATAGCAAGTACGATGGCGTTATTACCTTTTTTTCAAGTCCTAATTTCAAAACACACATGTGGAAGAGATATAGGTTGACAGAAATCTGTTTCCACGTTAATCTAATAATTTTGCTTTACGGTGCTGTAGGTAATAACGAGACATACTATTGTCTAAAGGCAGTCTTGAATTTTGAGAATACTTATCGTCTCTGGAAGTATTCGTAAATTACCAAAATGATTATTCTTTATGAAAGATAGGCTGCTTGGAAATTACATTCCTAGTAAATGTAGACATTGTCTGCCCCTTGTGTTATATACGAGTATGGAATGAATAAAAAGTAGATATTTGTTGTAAAAAAAAAGAACACAAATATATACAAAATCTTCCTCATTGTTGCTGGATGTCTTCCAGTCAACCAAATAATTCTGAAATATTGGGAGGCGGAGTTATGTGAACGAACTGTCCAATGGCACTTTCGCTTTGGAATGACGTCAGCAGACATGCGCATCGAAAGAACATTTCTTCTCTCAAAAATACCAGACGATTCCATATATGAGAAAGATTCTAATGTACATAGAATCTCGGTAGGATGAGATCCTCATTTAGACCAAAATCATCATCTCCTCAGCTGAATGAAATTGTCTGGATGAATAAGAAAACATCGATGACAAAAGTCGCGGTGTTGAGGGAAGAAGTTCTTACGATATTCCCATCAAGCTGTTGACTCACGCCTCCAGAGGTTGTGTCACGTTTTCGCGTCAAGGCAAAACATTCTTTCGATTTTCATGATTTAAGTGAACAGTCTGTTCAATCAGTTCCAGGTTTAGCACTGTGTGGCAGAGAAGAGTATAGGATTCAATGAACACTTGATTTTTATGATTTAAGGCTTTTTTTTCAATCAGTTCCGTGTTTAGCATTCTATAGTAAGAAATATTGATTTATTTCCTACTCATCGTTAAAGAATTAATCAACAACTTTGGGCGATTACCCTGCTTGCGTAACGAGTTTAGTATTGCTATTTGTTCAACCGAGTCAAAGGCCTTCTCGTAATCTGCAAAAGCTAAACAGAGAGGTATATTGTATTCTGTCGTTTTCTCGATTAGTTGGTTCATCGCCTGCAAATGGTCTAGAGTCGAATATCCGCTCCTAAAACCTCTCTGTTCTCTCTGTTGGTTTCTATCTAAAACTTGACTTAATCTATTTGTAAGGATCCTGAAGAATACTTTATATACATTTGATAGCAAGCTAATCGGTCGAT
>NC_134787.1:2811656-2841656 GCF_046742065.1 Oratosquilla oratoria | reverse complement strand
AAAAGATTTTAAAGTGCGCCTGGTGAAACTTGTTGATTGGCATTATCAAGAACTGGAAGCTTATACCTGTCCGTTTAACTGCACCTGAAAAGATTAAAGAACAAGCGAAAGGATAATGGGAACTTCTTGTTCTGATGAGGTCTTAGGCCTGTTTGTAATCCTTTCTTTTCATGAAGTGGATCTCTCCTAAATGGAACGTTAGGTATTTGTAAAAAAAAAAAAAAAGAAAAGTATCATTGGCTGATGAGGGAATTAGTAGAGACAGTTGAAAATCTCACGGTTTTTCTTCAACTGACTGAAATCATCTGGCGTCACTGAACTTGATGTTATTGTTGAAATGTAAAATGTTTGTCCAATCTTAAAGATTTGTTATATTTTACAACGTTTTTAACGGCGGATTTCCCCCCCTGAGATTTTAATAAGTTTCCAGTTTTGATTTCCTGAATGTGTATAATAAATTTCACGGAGACTGGTTCAACGGTTTTTGGTACATTTTTAAAACAATTTTGATCGATTGTTAATGCATATATACAGTATAAAGATAATGTAAACAGTTCCTGATTCTTAGGCCACAGCAATCACTCTCTCTTAATGCTTGGTTGACATGATCAGCTTGGCTTCCCGTTCGAGTATATAATCATGAGAACGAGCTTGTAAAAAAAACTCCCCCTCTCCCGAGGTCGCATTCCTTCTTCTTGTTCCTGAAGCTTCCAGACTCCTGTGTAATCAAAGGCACTTCGATCCTTTTACTTCTTGATTGACAACGGGTTGGAAGGGTGGATTCGGAATACATTATCAAGTTAATCATGAAATTGCCTTCGAATTGACTCACTGAGGGATTAGTGTAGGCTTAGAAGGAATCGGCTTTCACTATCATCGTTAATCATGAAGTTGCTTTTGAAACAACTCTGTAAGTAGTCAGCAGTAGGATTATAGACGGTGTGTTTTCAGTGATGTTTTCTTTCAAGACTCTAATGGGATATTGTGGTACCTCCTAACGGTATTTTCTTTTACAATACTCCCAGCAAAATTGTGGTACCACTTATACTCCTCTCTCCTCTTTTCCTGATGGATCCCTAACTAAACGAGATGCTTATTCAAAACCAGATCACCACCTAAACAATTCGGCAACTGCAAGGGCGAGTCAGTTCTTCAGTTCACCACGATCTTCTTACTGGGAATCAAACTTCGGGGATTTTTTGGTGCCGATGTCGGTCCGTTCTGAAGGCGCCACCGAGGGGTTAGACCGTCCTCATGGATTCAGTCATCTAATGGACCAACAGATGGAAAAAGCACCTCGAAGCTAAATCCTTTCCAGGCCTGATCCCTGCACCAAAAGTTTCTGAGATTGGAGAGGAGACTAGATAAATATTTAGTCCATCTTTTATCCCCCTCTTCCTGTTAATATGCATCCCCCACCCACACACACAACAAATCTACTTGTAACACATGTTATGAACAGTAAGGGTCATTTCAGGAACGTCTTTCAATGTTGAAGGCGAGTGTGGTTGTCAACTTATCCGGGTCCAACCTGTAAATTGGTATGACTATACTCGTACATTATATCTGCACCTACATGTATGTATCTATATCCATACATCGCATATCTAAATACATCCAAATACAATCATATCTATATTCATATCTATATCTAAATACATATCTACATCTACCGACGTAAGAGGGAGTAGGAAACACAAAAGTCTTAGTCCAAGTTTATTCCTGCGAAGTCAGGAATAAACTCGGATTAAGACTCCTGTGTCTCCTACTCCAAATTACGTCAACATGTCAGAATGTCTCAACTATATCTATCTATCTATCTATCTATATATATATATATATATATATATATATATATATACATATATATATATATGTATATGGATACACACACACAAATACACACAAACACACACATACACACACACGCACACACACCACACACACACACACACACACACACACACACAACACACACACGCGCGCGCGCGCGCGCACACACACACACACACACAGATATATATATATAGATATATGTATGTATATATATACATATATATATATATATATATATATATATATATATTGTTTGTGTCAATTTGATATTTGGAAATTAACTCTTCTGCTGGAGTGACGAGTACGGTCCTCGCCTTGTAAGAAGCAAGCCGCTCTGGCGGGGGTTCGAATCCCAGCAGAAGAGTTTATTTCCATATATATACATACATATATATATATATGTCTACATATATATATATATGTATATATATATATATATACATACATATATATATATACATGCACATATATATATTTAAATACATATTTATATATATAGTTAGGCATATATATATATATACATATATATATACATATATATATATATATGTATATATACATACATATACATACATACATACATACAGACATACATACATACATACATACATACATATATATATATATATATATATATATATACACATATACATATATATGTATGTACATATACATATATATATATATATACATATATATGTATATATATATACATATATATATGCATATATTTTTATACATATATATATATATATATATATATATATATATACATCTACATGTCTACATCTCTCTCTATACACATGTGTATATATACATGTACACACCTTTGTATTGACAACAACAATATGACAACCCGCACTTCATCCCGAGCAGCAACACTTCCTGACCACAAATTTCCTTTTGGGTGTGGCGGGAAATCAATCTTCAGGGTCAAGGAAGGAGGGTATGGAGGAGGAGCAGGAAGGAGGAGGAGGAAGAGGGAGGAGAAAGGAGGAGGAAGAGGAAAGAGGAGGAGGGATGAGTGGGGTGAGGAGGGATAAGGAGGGAGGAGAGGGAGAAGGGAGGAGGAAGGAAGAGGAGGGTGGAAGAGGGAGAAGGAGAAGGGAGGAGGGAGGAAGAGGAGGAAGGAAGAGGAGGAGGAAGTGGAGGAGGAGGAAGACAGTGGTTAAAGTAAGAGAGGGTATAGTGTAGGAGAAACTTTGAAATTACCGAAAGCGAAGAAGACAAAGGTACAGAGTGAGCAGAAAGCACAATGGAGAGATCATTGTTGGGAATAATACAAAGACGGGAAGTAGGTATGTTGAGTAATAAAAGACCAGAATGAAGTGAAAAATTGCGTAGCAGTAATAAAGGAGTGGAAGTGGGAGTAGTGCAGATCAAGTACTCAGAAATGATGGCTATAAGGCAGGTTTGTTGCTGACTGGAAGCCGTGAGATGATAAGCGTGGATGGAGAAAGCCAGATAGTGGAAAGAAAATAAAGAGAAATTTGCAGGAGTGACATGGGAAAGGCTGATAGAGTTGTGGGACTCATGAAAAAGATTGGAATTGGACTCCAAGTGACTGATGACTTGAAACAGAAGTTTACTCATAAATTTACATTTCTGCTCCCTCAATTGAATGAAATCGTATATAGACAAAATAAGATCTGTAGAATACATTAGTATGCTGAATGAAATAATCTAGTGTCAATCAGTTTAATACTTGTAAAATTATTATTTTTTTATCGTGGCTGAAGAGGAAGGGTATGGGAACCATATGGACAGACAACTTGTGACTCGCATGAAAAATGTGGCGGCCAGATTCACTTTCACCTTTCCCAGGATTAACCTCGAAAAAAAAAGAACCTCTCAAGTTCATGTCAGACCACATTATCCATACCTACGGCGGATTCGTTTGGTTAGGATGGCTTTGTATTATAATGTTTCCATGTGATATTGCTCCATGATAAGGATAATGGTGCCTCCGACATAACTCATTATTGTAAGATTAGATATTCGAAACGTGTCTTTATGCAGTGGTTTTCTAAGATTAGAGGGATTTTTTTTTTGTAAACAAAATTAAAATGTTGTGATAACGAAATACATATTTCCATAATTATGATATTTTTGGTCACTAACATCAACATTAATGCATTAACACCCACATTCACACCCACACACATAAGAAATTAGACTAGGCGTATTACTCATATAATTACTCTATTGAATTATTATCAGTATATCACTGCTATTTCAATAAACCTATTGTTGTTGTTGTTGTTGTTATTATTATTATTAAGAACATAGTATTGGAGGAGACTGCAAGAAACCGTAAGGTTTACGTTAAACAGTTCCATTTTCTTTACCATTTGTCATCCCCATCTATAAAGTTATCTAATCTTCTCCTAAAACAATAAATTTTTTCAACTCCCACTACTTGGTTACTAAGCCTATTCTATTCGTTAACCATTCTGTTGGTAAACTAGTTATTACCCATTTCATTGTTAAACCACACACAAATATATTTACAATATTCTTCATTGTAAACATCTTGTCAGCGCTGAGTCAAAATGTTTTTTTTTATCGATACTTCCTTATATCAGATCAGAAATCCAGGCACTACTTATTTTTAGTAAAGAAAATAAATACTTCGACATATTTTGTGCACAAATAGTATCTGAGAACCTGCAAATAATAAAAACATGGCAACTTGTAACGAACGTGTGAGAATGGCGGTTTTTCACATTGTCTTCCCAAGCTTGTCGCAGACTGGATTTTGTTTGAAATTACAGGGCTAACTCGTTTGTATACCGGGACACAGGAGCGATGCCGAACAATGTTTTTCCTCGACATTAAAAAATCAACCACACAATGGATTACAATAGCAAAGCATGAATACAAACGGAAGAGCTTTTGGTCTATACGGATGTTGGATACAGAAAAAGAAACAGAAACTGTTAGATATCTAATTGAATAAGTTGATTGATCAATTGAAAGTTTTGGTATGATCTGGCGTTTTCTACAAATAAATCCATGCACTACCGAATAAAGTCCTCTGATGTCGGGCAAAACCAAGATATAAAAAAAAAAGTAAATCGGTTGAAGGGTCAGTTGAGGCAACTGAAATTCCTATTTATCTATTCATTAACCTATTTCACAATTAATTTATCTATTCATTTATTCCAGTTAAGAAGAGACAATTTATTCGTTGCTGAGAAGGATGATGCTGGTCTTAAGACGGTCTCGAACCGTGAAAACATCTTCAGAGCAGAAACGGTCCTCGTATGTGCACCCGGAACAAAAACCCTAAAAATGCGTCACTGTATTGAACGGGTTGTGGTTTTCAGCGTCGTCTAGCGCTAACCATAGCAAATGCTCTGAACATGTAACCGTATTAAAGAGGTTAACGCTTTCTCACGATCAGCCTCAAGAGCAACTACAGCATACGGTTCCACTTACACGCTACTTGAATGCGTTACACGAGAGAGAGCCTTCCGGGTGCTCTGAGTGCTGATAGCATCAGAGGTCCTCACAAACTAGTTAAGCTTTTCAAAGACCAATTACAAATATGGAAACATGCACTTTGGATCTTTGTGAATTGTACCGTACAAATCAGTTATATGTGAAAAGGTTTAAGCATACAAATGAGTTACAGAAAATTATGAATAAAGATTAGGTTAAACCGGTTCGGGAGCAGAATTGGTTTGTGAATTTAATCTTTCTGTCTGCAAGCCAGATGATTTCATTCAACTTGGGAAATCCTCCTCATTTTTACCTAATTTTCCCCTCTTAATACAAGTTCAGGATTTTAAGAATTTGTATTTTTCTTGCTTTACGTTTATCTCTATGTACTTGCATTTTTCTTTTTCTTTTCATTTCATCAAATCATTTCCTTTCAATTTCCCATGACCGACAACCGTCCCGCCTCTTTTCTGTCTAATTTCCTTGGCCTTCGTGACGTTTTTCTCCCAGACTCTTCACCACCTCAGGACTGCACCCCCTCAGTCATCTTCCACAAAACTCAGATACTTAAATACGAAAACAACGAAACGCAAATGCAGACACATGCAACACGTACAAACACAAACAACCACACATACACACACACATTCTTTAAAAGAAGGCATAATACAGCTTAACTGGAAAAAGGCTAATGTAGTACCAGTTCACCAAGGTGGAAAGAAAAAAAGACACCACTGAATTATAGGCCGGTATCACTGACCAGCACTTTAGTGAAATTATGTGAAAGGATTGTTAAAGATCGATGGACCAGACATCTCGTAGAGATGAGTGTTTGTGTCATTTGACATTTGGAAATAAACTCATCTGCTGGGATTCGAACCCTTGCCTAGGCGGCTTGCGTCTTATAAGACAAAGACCTTAGAGATAGCGTAATTGGTAAGGTCCTTGTCTTATAAGACGCAAGCCCCCTAGGCAAGGGTTCGAATCCCAGCAGATGAGTTTATTTCGTAGATATGAATATCCTGGCAGACTGTCAATTTGGATTCAGATCTGAAAGGTCATATGTCTCAAACCTTTTAACTCGAGTGTGATTGATGTGCTGCAAGAGAGAGAGAGGGGTAAGTGGACTGCGTGTAACTCGACTTAGGGAGGGCTTTTGACAAAGTACCTCACATTTGATTTACAAGGATATTGGAGTATATCAGAGTACTAAGAGGTGAGCTACTAGAATGGATGAAAGATTTATATGGAGGGAAGATACATGGGGATAGTAGTAAAGGGTAAGATGTCAGGATAGAAAGTAGTGAATAGCGGAGTTCCTCAGGGTTTAGTGCATACATCAGTAATGTTTGTTGTCTATGTCAATGACATGATGGAAGGTTTACCAAGCTATGCCAACAAGTTTGCAGATGACGCAAAAATCATGAGAAGAGTAAAAAGCAAGGAGGAATGCAGGCTGTTACCAAAAGACCTAGACATTATTTTTGCATGGAGCCAAGAATGGTAAATAAATTTCAATACCAAAATATGCAAAATACTGGAAATGGACAATATTGGCAAAATACCTTTTTTAAATTATTCCTTGGGAAGTGAATCCATTACAAAAACGAGAGGAAAAATATTTGGGAATGTTGATAAAAGACAAATTGTCACCCGACAGACAAATCAGCAGAATTGTGAGGGAGACTGACGGACTGCTTCAGGAAATTGAGATGGTTCTTCATTATGTGGATGAAGAGATGATGAAGAAACTCATCGAAACTCTGATCCGTTCAAGACTAGAATATGCGTCAGTGGTATGGTCCCTACACAGAGTGAATGAAATAAGCAAGATCGAGGGAGTACAAAGGGCAGTAACCAAACTGATTCCCAGCCTAGCAGATAAACCATATGAGGAGAGACTAAAAACATTGGGTTTGCCAACTTTGAAAGATCAGGGAGAAAGAGGTGGTATTATTACAGTACTGAGGTCACTTAAAGGGACAAATTATATTGAGAGAAAGGTCACTTCATTAAAGATAGGAGGGCTTTAAGAGGTTATGACAACAAATGAACAAATTAAGGAAGACTACATGTCTAAAAGATCTAAAATAATAAATTTTTCCGTATAAATGCATAAATACTCGGAGTAGCTTAGAAGGTGATATAGCCCAAAAGGGAACAATACATGGATTCAAATATAAATATGATAATTGGAAATCAAGGATATAGGTTAAGTTGGGATTGTACATGAATTTGAGGCTCATTATGTTAAATTGGAGAGTAGGAGACGGGACTTGATGAAAGTTGCTCCTTTCTTGTATACTACAATTAGGGAAATACAATTAGGTAAAGCAGTATCGTATATAAAGATACAAAGGCAGACAAATGGGTGCACACACACACACACACACACACACACACACACACACACACACACACACACACACACACACACACACACACACACACACACACACACACACACACACACACACACACACACACACACGGATGACCAGATGCACGTACAGTTGAGGCGGGCGCACTTCCTGCGTCTGACCTTGGTGAGAGAAAGTTGAAAGTGAGAGGCAGGTGAGGAGGGAGGCAGGCTCGGAGGAAGCGAGGTGGAGGCAGGTGTCTTTCCTTCCAGGGAACAATTAGGATCCTAGTCAAATGTATGACGTCATCCAGGCCTATTTATCTGCTCCTTTAAATCAGGAAGGTTCCTGTACGTCCCTTGTTCATGTGGTCTTCTGGGAGTCGTCTAGTCATGTTTATGTCTACGGTCGCCCAGATTAGGATTTATTCTCGTCTTTTGGTTCCTCTATGCTGTTGTTTTGGTTCATACATTACGGCTTGGGTTGTCTTTGTTTAATCTGCGTTCATATATCTATTCGCACCGTGAAAATAGCCTTTATGTATATATGGCTGTCCATAGAATTTTACGAATTACTAATGAAGTATTCGCAGAATAAGTCCTCTGTAAAGCAGTTGAAAGTTTTAGGGAACTATTCATTTTGTTCATCGTTTTCATGATGTATGAAATATACTCTTTCTGCTAGGGTACCGCCCTCCCCCTCCACACACACACTCCCCCCCAAAAAAAGAAAAAAAAAAAGAAAAAAAAAAATGAAACTGGATTTGTATACATGGCATCCGACGGGCCATTCATCAACACAAAATGTAGGTTGTCAGTCGCCAGGCTGTGGACAACGAGAGAAAGGTGGTAGGGGAAACAACATTCGTAACATCAGGAGGGCAAATAAACTGGAATGTACTGAACCCACCTTACTACTAGCAAGAAAACATGTAATACATGCGAATAAAGATACACTTTCATGTTTAACATAAACAGTCTTTGCAATCCATGTCATTCCCAGCAGGGGGGAGGGGGGATGGTGTGTATAGACGACATCGGTGCAAACATTCAGTTATGCTCAGAAGTGGCATTCAAAAATCACGCACAAAGATGTACTGGTATGACAGTCAGTCGGCTTTAGAGTATTTGTAACTGAATTAACTTGCGCCATTCCTAGCTGGTCGTTCTTTCTTCAGTGGATGCCTGATTTCTTCCTGGTTTTGATTTTGCAATTAATAGCGAACGTCATGAAGCCGCATAGAAGAAGAATACACAACGAGTAGTCTTCATTTCACTCCCGTTTCAAAAGCGTCCGCTACTAATTAAATCCAGCAAGCGTATGGATTTTATGCTCGGAAAAATAAACAAATAAATAGATAAAAAGAAAGATATCCCTAATATTCATTTAGAAAAAAAAAATAATAATAAGTAGTATACAGTGACAACTCAATCAACTAATGACTCCGTTTGGGATGATTGTTTATTTTTATGGAGATGATAGTTAAGGAATATTAGCAAAATTCTTACATTCTTTTGCGATTAGACAAAAAGAAAATTACATTATCCATCTGTTCTGGTACCCCTCTGAAATACGTATTTCATTTCCCATATCTATAGATTCACCTCTGGTGCGATATTGTCACCAAGAACAGAATATTCTTACATTCTTTTGCGATTAGACAAAAAGAAAAATTATATTATCCATCTGTTCTTTTACCTTTCTGAAATACGTATTTACTTTCCCGTATCTATAGATTCACCTCTGGAGCGATATTGTCACCAAGAACAGAAGCACTGCTCATTGCTGACAAATTGTTGGCGGTAAATTACTCTCAATTGATTAGATAAATAGATAACGAATTGATTGTTCAGTTTGTTTTCGTGTACTTCTCTCCTCATGGAATCTACGGAACTGACGACGGGTACCTACGAATGGTGGCTCCTACCAGATGGACGTCGGAGGGATTCATCTCCCTATGTCCTATCAAAACCCGTCAGCACCCACGTTTCCATTCAGAAGTGCAGCCCCGGTGGCTGATACTCGGTCTCCGAAGCTCTACCTTTTCATACAAGGAGCTGACATCATGCAACTGTTTTCCTTCTCTTATTACTATAAGGCAGTTTGGTATTAACTGTCTCATACTGTTACGATACAAACAACAGGAGAGATGGTCCGAAGGTCGCTGTCGGCCATTGTAGTACTGGGGTACTCAGTGGACCTGGAATCAACAACGCTGGAAACATGTGTTCTGGAGTGAGTATCAGAAAAAAATAAATTAACAAAACAGTTCTTTCGTATAATTACATCTTCAGCATTCAGAACAAAGAAAAAATATGTACAAAAGAATGAAATTTACTACAAGCAGATTTAGGTGAACAAGACGTGATGATTGAGAGGTGGGAGTGACAGGATACAAATAAATTTAGATATTTCCTTAGTGATATAATCCTCTAATCTATATTTTGATCATCCAGTTGACTGATGTAATGTTAAAATTATTACGTATAGCAATAATATTGTGAAAAGGGATATATTTGAATGCAGTTTGTATACCTGTAAACTAGGCAATTATATTAGCAAGGAAATATTTTCATTGCTTAAATAAAAAACAGTAAAAAAAAAGAGAAAATGTCTCGAATGTGAGAAAATGTCCTGATTGTTTGATCACTACGACGTAAGAAGCGCGGCAATGGCCATGTGTAGCCTATCACTCTCACTTCTTGTTCTTCCAACACGGCTTGCTCATCTATATGTTTTAAATCACTTTGTATTTTTTTGTACTAAACACATAGATGGGGTGGTACGAGAGTTAGATGCGAGGGTGATGGGCAGAGAATTGGAGATCGTTTGAGATAGTGGAAGGAAGTGGGAGGTAAGCTAGTTGTTTGCTGGTGACTGCTCTTGTGGCTAGATCAGAGGAAGGTCTGAGGCAGTTGGCGACGGAATTTGGGAAGGTATGCGATAGGATAAAGTTGAAAGTAAAAGTAAGGTGATGAGATGTACAAGAGGTGAAGGTGCCGATAAGCTGGAGGTAAGTCTTAGAAGAGGTTAGAGGAAGTGGATAGTTTTAAATACTTGGGGTCACATGTAGCAGGGACTGGAGGTAAACAAGGAAATGAATGTCTTAAAGAAGAAGAGCATACTGATACGAGACATCTTGCTCCATGACTAGGTTGGATGTCTTGACTTGTCTTGGGAGAATAAAATGTGTCATGAGAAACGGATATCTGGGAATGGAGGCGAAGAGAAGATTGTATGAAGGGCGGATACTTAGAATTTAAGGGAAGCAGAAAGAAAACACCTAAATGTGTTTGAAATGAAGTGTTTGAGAAGTATAGTGGGTGTCGTGAGGATGGGTAGAGTGAGGAATGAGGAGGTGAGGAGGAAAGGGAACTGGCAGATAGGTGTAGATGAAAGAATACTGGGATGGTTTGGGTAAATGAAAAGAAAAAGGAAAATCTGCGTAAATGAAATGCATGGATGGGGATGAAGGGAGCCTCGAGTAAAAGGGGAATGTCTGTTGAGCAGGGAAGAGAGAAGACAAGAAATAGATATGAGTGAACAATGGTGTAAATGGAAAATGAATTGACGCGTCCCGAAGGAATTTCTCCACGTCTTCTCTAATTTCGTATGAAGGGACGAGGAGTGAGGGTCACCGTGTAAAGGAAGTGGCTACCTTACTATGGATGTGCTGTGCCTTACTGCACTGGTTCGAATCTCGGCAAAGTACAGGGAACAGGGGTTACCCTGCATCCACAAGGAGCTGATCTGAAATGGAAATGGGTGACATATGGGATTGTGATGGGTTGGTGTGGATCCAAGCCTAGGTTGGCTACCTACCTTATAAAGGGAAGAAGCCTATTGTTATATAGATACATAGACTAAACACTGAAGATGTAATTATACGATAGAGCTCTACTTCGTTAGTTTATCTTTCGTGGTGATTACTTTTGCATGTATAATCATATGCAAACCTATTTGCACAGATATGTCATGATATTCGTGGACAAGTGAGTTGCCTCCACATCTGAGCACCACAGTGGCCGATGTCTTCTTGCGAGTTACGAGAGACGTACGTCATAAGGTCGTAGATTTATGATCTCGTAAACATAATCGTACCGTACCTGTTGGGCAGAGAGAAATATGGTTGCTCTGTATATATAAAGACGCCGGCCGCTGTAGTACTTAGAATTGGTGTTGACTGTACATACATTATGCCCTAAATGTGAAGGGAGTTTGTCGACAAAGGCTGTATAATCTGATGGACTTGGACAAAGGCCAAGAGTATACACGTTTTCTACCAAGGTCATAGGCTTCTCAACAAAGGACGATCGAGGTGGACAGTTGATGGTTCCGGCTCCGTGAGCTTAGCACACTGATAGATCGATCCCAAGTAAGATGAAAATAAACGATGTGTAGGTGGAAGGTGAATGAATGATAGAGCAAGAAAGGGAATAGGAGGGGAGAGAAAGAAAAGAAATGTGATAAGATATGAGAGGTAATAAGAAAAAGAGGAGAATAGGGTTGTAAAAGGGCAGAAGGATACGATAAAAGAAGAAGAGGATGAAAGAAGGAACACGAAAGAAAAGAGGAGGAGAGGTTAGAAGAAAATGAAAGGCAGGTGGAGAAGAAGAAGGAGGAGGAAGATGAGAAGGAAGAGGAAAGTAAGTGAATAAAGATGACCGAAAATGTGAATGACGACGAGAGTGACAAAGCGACTATGAACGACAACGGAATGATAACTTGATTAGAAAACAGGGGAATATGAAGATTAAAGAATGCAAACGAAAACGAAAAAGACAAAAGAGACGAGAATGAAAACGAAAGTAAGAGTGTGAGTGAGTGGAAGTTGGATTGCGAGCGAGAGTGAGAGTGAGAGGGAGTGTGGTGTCGGGGTTGGGAGTGGGAGGAGAAGGAGGGGAGTGGGAGGGAGAGCAGAGGGAGGAACGGGAGTTGGAGGGTAGGAGGGGGAGGGTAGGAGGAAGAAGGGATGGGGAAGTGGGATGGGGGAGGAAAGAACGTGAGGGAATGTAAGAGTGGGAGTGAGAGTGAAAGTGGGAGTAGGAGTGGGAGTAAATGAAAATAGGACTGGGGAAACAGACAAGGAAGAGGAAATAGGAGAATGTTGAAAGACGTTAGAATAGAACCAAGAACAGGAGAAGGAGGATGTAGAAAAAGAAAAAAAAAAGTAAAAAAAAAAAAAAAAAAGAGAAGAAGGTGAAGATGCGCCGAAAACAAAACAAAAAACTGGATAACCTTTGAAGCTAAATAAGGTTGATGAAGATTTTTTTTTTTTTTTTTTTTTTTTTTTTTTTGGTGCTTGGAAGGTGATCATGTGAAGCTTCTTCCTCGGCGAGTGAGGTGCTGCGGAGGTGAGGGACAAGCCATACGCCGGGTTCGCTCAGTATTAGCTGAATCCCTCTACTTCCAGCCAACAAAACAATACCACACGAATATTGCAACAACACGTGTGTTATCTTGAATAAACAGACTTGTAACATATTTTCCTAGTAAACAGTTCAATTGAATAAAAAAACAACAACTGAGAACAGAGACGGGACTCTACGAGCGTAGCTAGCTCTTATTCTGTATATTGCAATAAAGCAAGTGCAACCAAACACACTTCTTCCATGTTGCAACAACACTAAGAGCTGTAAGGCTACTCCAACTCTTTGGGAATGTTGCGGTAGTACTGTTTGCTTGTTTACTCGCTTGCTGGGCTTGGCTTCCTGTACTTGGACAATCAGGGCCAGTGGCAGTCACTGGTAACCGTAGTGAATGGAGCCCATGGTCATGCAGTTAGCTATAAAAAGAATAGATTAAAAGATGAATAAAGGGATAAACAAAGTGAAAAAATAGATAAATTGATAGATAAACAAAAAATAAATAATGAATAAATATGTAGATGAATAAGCGAAAAGATAAATAGATTTATAGAAAATAAATAAATGAATAGATGAATAAGTTAACAAATAAATATACAAATAAATAAGCAAACAAATAGATAGACAAATAGATAAAGAGACTCATAAACAATTAGATAGATAAGTAGATCAATGAATAAATGAATTAATAGATGAATAAATAAATGAATAGATTATAGAATAATGTCTTGCGCCAAATGCTTAATAACCCTTTCAATACACTGACGTACGTCCAGGCTATCTTATTCAGCTCAGGGCTAAGCTCTGAAGCAAAAGGAGTCTCTATCAAGGCATCACGTAATCACGCTTATTTTCCTTAGCTGAATAAAGTCGGCTGGCGTCAACAATAAGAAGAATCAATAAGACACTTCACCATGTTGAAAGGTTCAAACAGTTAGTTCTAGAAAAATAGATATATAGAAAAGGAAGGAAAAAATAAAACCAAAAGAGGGGGAATTTTCAAAAACAGAGGAATTTACAGTTGAAGTACATTTAATATGAATAAGAAACTGATTCGAAAACACATTAATGAAATCATTTGTGAAAGTCATCATTACCTTGTGTATCTCATCTGGCCGGGGGCAGATGGCTCGATTTAGCAAAGGTGAGGTTAATCCTTATCTAGAAGGTCAACATCTAGGGATTACTTGATGTATCTGAACGAAACGGTTAACGTCAAACGTTTACATTTGCTCAAGAAACCCCAGGATTTTAGTTATGATCATAATCCCAAATTAATTCAGCAACTGTGTCAATTATATATTGCACCCGGTTCATAGGGATCGCCTCGGCTCAGTAAATTTGTACATTTCCGGATAGAAAATGAATATAAAGTATAGGATAGTGTTGAGAGGATTGAAGGGTGGGTCTTACTTCATCTGAAGCATATAACCTTGAAAGGATGTAAATGACAAATGGAGATGGAGATGGAAGAGGCAGAAGCCTCCATTGGCGTGTTGAGGATGAGCTGACCTTGTAATAATAATAAAAATAGATAGTCAAATAAAAGAAAAAAGAAGAAGAATAAGTAGAAGAAGAAGAAGAAGAAGGTCGCAAAGACTAGGAGGGTCCGGTTCGGCTATGCGCACAGGCCCCGCCCATTGATGACGCAAGTGCCCGGTCTTCATTACTTGCTCCTATTTTGGTCACATGACGAATTTCCACATTCAATCCTGTTTTTGCATTTCATATGTTCAGGTGTTACAAGTATAGGTGCCCATGTTATACTCGATAAAATATTCATAGAAGCTAAAGCCTCTTTAACACGTGGGGCTAGTTTAGTAGCCTCTTGTGCTAGCTGTTGCAAGTTAACTTACCCGGAAGGTAAGTGTTGACACCGGGATAGTTTGGAGGCAAGTTTACTAGCTTTCCGTTGACACTGGCGGCTTCTAAACTAGCCTCCATGTCAACGAGGCTAAAGTGTGGAACTTACGACAGGGGGCGCTTAACTGTGGCCGAGGCCTATACATTTGGCCCTCCACCTAGGCTGAAACAGTATAGAATTCCTCCCAATTTTTTCATCATTGTTTTCTATTTCGAATTCTAGATTTGATATACATCGGGTCTTAGGCTGGTATACTTTTATGCAAAATTATACACAGGATGATGTTTGTTTTCCTCATTACCATGGTTATGATACGAACACTCTGACTATACTAAGATGTGAAAAAAAAATCGGTATTCACTAATCACGCATCTGCTTCTCTCCATTTCTCCCTCTCCCCTTGTCCCCCTCTCTCAATCCCTCTCTCTCTTTCTTTGTCTGTCTCTCTCTCTTATCGTCACGCACTATCTCTATCTCTCTCTTCTATCTATGCCATCGCTTCACGGACATATCTTCCATTGATTTGTGGACTTTCACAACGGGATTCGGGCGTAGCAAGTCGTGGGCGGCGGTTTCCGCGTCCGCCCCCCAACAAGGGTGGTGGGTGGGTGCGGCAGATGGGCGGGGGGACGTGGGAGAGGGGGATGTCATCCCTCGCTGCGTGTGAAGAAGACCCTAGAGATTTTATTCTGGCTTATTCCTTGCGATACTATTCACCCAAGAGCGTCATTGTGCAGATACAAAGCAAGTTCTGTTTCTATATGATAAACAACAAAGTGTGGTAAAAAGAATTAATGAGGAACAAATACACGCGCACAGACATAGACACACACACAGAAACACACACACACACACACACACACACACACACACACACACACACACACACACACACACACACACACACACACACACACACACACACTCACACACACACACACACACACACACACACACACACACACACACACACACACACACACACACACACACACACACTCACACACACACACACACTCACACACACACACACACACACACACACACACACACACACACACACACACACACACACACACACACACACACACACACACACACACACACACACACACACACACACACGCTCTAAGTAATGCGCTCGCCTAGTATCGGTCCATGTAAAAAAATAGATCAAGTCAAAGTCACAGGGGAAATATCTTGAAACCTGTCTAGTCCGAAATTGTCGTTTTCGATTCATGAATCTTTCTTCATATTCTCTTTCAATAACCCCTTCCTCCTCTTTCTCCTCCTCGCAGTCCTCGTATTCCTCCTCCTAGTACACCTTCTCCTCCTCCTCCTCCTCCTCCTCCTCCTCCTCCTCCTCCTCCTCCTCCTCCTCCTCCTCCTCCTCCTCCTCCTCCTCCTCCTCCTCCTCCTCCTCCTCCTCCTCCTCCTCCTCCTCCTCCTCCTCCTCCTCCTCCTCCTCCTCCTCCTCTTCTTTGTTCCACTCAGGTGGTCTTGTTTCCCAATTGTGTCACAGATATCTTGGTCCAAGGCTGCAGCGCCGCTCCGCCCGACCAGCTAACACATCCTCTGGTCCTCCGGGTTCTGTTCCCACTCCGTCCTTCGCCGCGGCGTGTCCTTCTCTTTGCTCATCCCTTGCCCCTTCCTGCCCTTCCTGCCCTTCCATCCCACCTTCATTACCCCCCTCCCTTGCCTACACCTGCCCCCTTTGCCCCCTCACACTCTCCTCCCTGCCTCCATGGATGAGTTTTTGTCTCTATGTCTGACCCTGCTCATCTTCACCTTGAAGACAAGAAAGGAGTGAGGGTGACCTAAGGTCTTCAGTATGCCGGACCCTCTCATCGTGCGGTACAATGTTTGGCTTTTGATGTAGCTGAATTGAATTGAATTGAATTTTATTCGGATACAGTCATACATGCAATAAGTACAATACATATAAGACTCAATATTATACATAGTATATATAATTGTACATCCGAGGATGGCACAGAAAGTCAAAAGACTTATTTCCACTGTGGTCCTCATATTACAACTAGGATAGGATTATCATAGAAAAGCTAGGTTATACGAAGTGTAAATTAGGATTATAAGAAGTGTAAATTAAACATATAAACTATTTCCTTCAGAGAGAACAGTGTCTAAAAGATAACATTTAACTGATTTTTGATTAGCTGTCTACTGCCGATTCTATCACAAAATGAAAATAGAATAGATTGAGCTTGAATGGATTTAAACTGGACAAATTAAGATTTAAGAAGGAAATAGGCAAGAATTGGTTAACTAATAGGGTGGTCGACGAATGGAATAGACTTAGTAACCATGTAGTCACCGCTGAAACTATCAGTTGTTTTAAGAAACGGTTAGATAACTTTATGGATGGGGATGACAGGTGGTGATGGATACGGAACTGCCTTGTGTAGGCCTTATGGTCTCTTGCAGTCTCCTTCATTCTTATGTTCTTATGCTCTTAATGGGAGATTCGACCACTTAAGGTGAGAGTTTGATCCTAAGTGACTCCATTATATTTTTTGTTATTTGCTATATAGAATTCTATGGAGTTGGCCACGGTTTACGAAAGGATAAACGTAACGCGAATATCTATATATTTTTTTTCGGTCCGGATGCCTAATCCCAGGCAAATGGGGGTTAGTGTCTCAACATGACTGAACAATAAAGAGAAAATCATATAGACGCTTACAAATTCACTCAACGTGTTAAATTCCAAGCGAGAAATCACGCTGTCCAAAAATGGTGCAATTTATTCCACGCCCTGGCAATGTCAATATTTTTCCAAAAGCCGGTTGTTTGTGCCGCCATCGAGCCTACAAACTGTTGACAGAAGACAGGCATAGCCGAGAGGGCGGTCAATCAACATAATAAGAATAAATAGAAAATAAGAAAAATAACATCAGCTGATACGCATGAAGGACTTGGATACGGAAGATGTCACTAGAGACGAGACAGAATAAGTTGAAACCTGTACACCCCTACAGCTCCCCCCTTCCCCCTCCCCCTTCCCCCTCCCTCCTCCCCCTCCCCCTCTTCCTCCTCCCACGAGCGACAGCCCCTCCCTTTCCCACACCTTTGTCGCTCATCCCCCGTTCCCGATGGAGCCGTGAGACGGCCCGACAAGAATTTCCATGTGGTGACCTTGTTTGTATCCGTCTTGTTTGCCTTGTCCTTCCTCCTCTCCCTCCTCCTCCTCCTCATCCTCGTACTCCCTCCCCTTCTTCTTTTCCTCCTTCTCGCCCTCCTACTCCTCCTCCTCCTCCTATTACTCCTCCTCACCTTTGTCCTCCCTCTCCTCCTCATCATCTTCGCCCTCCCTCTCTTTCATCTCTTCCTCCTCCTCCTCCTCTTCCTCCTCCACCTCATTTTCGTCCTCCCTCTCCTCCTTCTCTTCCTCCTTATCTTCCTCCTCCTCCTCATCTTCGTCCTCCCTCTCCTCCTTCCCTTCCTCCTCCTCCTCCTCAGCTTTGTAGTCCATCCCATTCTTCTCTTCGTCTTCCTTCTCCTTATCTTCGTCCTTTCTCTCCTATTCCTCCTCCTCTTCCTTCTCCTACTCTTCTTCCTTATCCTTGTTCTTCTTCTCCTCCTTCTCTACCAACTCCTCCTCCTTCTACTTTTCTTCTTCTTCCTCTGTCTCTTCTTTCTTCTCCTCCTCTCTCCCCCCTCTCCCTCCTCGTCTCTTTTTCCTCCTCCATTCCTTTATTTCTCCTCCTCTTTCCCTCCTCCTTTTCCTTTTATTCTTCTGTCTCCTCTTTCTTCTTTTCTTCTTCCTACTTCTCTTCTTTCTCTTTACGTTCCTTCTCTTTCCCTTCCCTTCCCAATTTCTCTCTTTCTTATTCCCTTCATCCTCTTTTACTTCCTGTGCCTCTCTTTCCAATGTTCTTAGCCAGCTATTTTCTAGCCAATAACGCTTTTCCGCATTCCCTCCTCTTCTTCTGGGTTCTACTCCTTTGTTCAAATAAGCCCAGGGCTAGACTGGCCTTTACGTAACATTTACCCCATCGTAGGCTAGGGCTCCAGCTGGTTTCGTGGGCATGAGCTTTATATCCACGTGTTGGGTATATGGACGCCTCACTTGTGTGTATTGACCGTTTACTGTGGGACCAACGGGGGGTTGGGGGGTTGGGGGGTTGTTGGGGGGGAGAGGGTCCTAAAGGACGTACCTCAGGAAGGAACATCTTCCCAGTACCCGTCTCCCAAAGCTCATCAATACAACATCAGGTCCCCACCAAAAGACCTACTAAATGTTAGCCAAGGACTTACTACCGAACTACAACACTTGTCAAATTAAACATTTGAGGTTTATTGTTCCTAGTTCACACAATACTTTGTCGAATTCGGTTGTGTTTCTTTATCTTCGCCTTTCCTGTTGCTCTAATCCGAGGCCATCTTAACATAACGGTAGGCTGTTTACTTTCCCTGGAGTATACAGTAATTATAGACCCTTGATATATCTATCACACCGTAAAAAATAATCCGTGATATTTATGGAAAAACTGACGGTAAAATGGTGACGGAAATTTTCGGTAAAATTTACGGTTCCTCTGCAAACATATTAAAGTACTTAGAGGATCACGAATTATTGTTTGAAAATGTAAAACATAAATAGTAAAATAGCTTATGACAAGTTTGAATATAACGCACTAAACAAGGACGAAAAAAAGGCCGAGCATAATTTTGTAGATCTAAAATACTGTAATTTCAAACATATTACTTTCTTTGTAAGGAAATATGGGAAAATGTGTAGAAAATGCAATTTTATTTAGTGTGCGTGTTATGATGGCAAGGTACTCTTCAAGTTTGTAAATCGAAAGCATTACTTAATACTCAGTACAAACGAATTACAAGGTTGAAACAATTCCCGAATACGAAAGTTTTTAGAATTGGTCTGAATTGTTTACCCAGCAAAGGTTAGCGACGTTGGCATTCACGACTGCCATACTAACATTCTCGTCAAAAATGTTATGCTAATTTTCACGACCGCTGTTATTTCACGACTTTCATGCTAATGATCACAATCATTGTTATTTTTCTTCGCTTCATTGCCACACGAGTGTCGGAAAGAGACTCGTGGCGTAACGAAACAACAGACATCTCCATTTTCCTGGCACGTTTACCAAATTCCGCGGCTTTTTAACCAGCTTTGGATACAAACCAAACGATCCCACAATACTTTACGTTAATTTTCTACAACTGATGGTTTCCTACGTTTCACTGCCAGTGAGCATCGACGAGTGAATAGATTTATAACTTTCAGAGTCCTGATTCACACGCAAATATGCCGAGGGAAAAGAGTCGCCCGTGGGGCAATTTATCGACCACAAACACTTCCATCCTTCATGTCGTCGCAGTCGAGGAAAGGTGTTGGTTACCAAAACGACACAACATCGTCACTCGCCTCTTCTACACTCCCTCCTCTAAGGTGGCGTCCTTCAAACGTCCTTTCGGTCGTTTTAGAGGTCTACAGGAAGTGATAAGAAGTCTAGATACCATCTAAGACTCTAGACTCTATACCGACGACCGTGGCCGGGTCTTCGACGTGCTAGACTCACTATTCTAATATCGCCTCTAAGTTTAAGTAAACCCGAATTGTAACTATCACTCCATCTCAGGATTGACCTCAATGAATCGTCTCCAGCAAGTGACCTAGCTTGACCTTGGGTGTGTTGGGTCACTTTTTGATTATGCGGGTTAGGGCGTCACTACTTGCGGCTATGGTCGAGGGGATGGCGGTTCGAACCCTGCCACCGGCGAAGCTGAACCAAGGGCATGGTTCGTTAGATTCTACTCAACAAATTCCTCTGTGAGGGGCACCGTTTTAGCCTTTTGATAGAGGGAGTTTGTGACGTTAAACCAAATCATCATTCCCATAACGTCACTCCATGGGGAATAAGATTCTATTCACCATTTTGAAATAATTCCATTAATACTGACCCTCTGCGGCTGACACCAAATGCTAAAAGAGTACCTTTAGAGAATTCTTAGTTGATATTTTAACCATGTCGTCAGTAATTGAAATAGTGTAAATAGAAATATTGTCAATAAATGTTGACCCCATGAAACCCTTTTTGCAGGTAAGACGTTTGAGCACACCACGATCATAGTGAGAATGGGCCAAGACAATTACTATACGACAGATAATCTTACAGATAAGAACAATGTAATTTGAAATATAGTGCTTTCTGTTTTAGGAAACATGAAAAAAAATGTGTAGAAAATATTTTTATTTACTGTGAACGTATTATGATGGCAAAGGACTCTATAAATGTGTAAATTCACACATACTTTATGGTATTTATTCTGGCTAAAGGCAAACTATTTCATACAACTGGTGTTGGGGAGAGGGAGGTTAACTACGGTTTGAATGTGGTCCCGATCGACCAAGACTTTCTTCAAGTTGAAGTGCGTCTCGCATCGAACTACGTCATCGGCTCGATGGAGTTAGCTGGAAGGCTCGGTAATTCCCCATCTTTCCAACGGTCTGTCCATGACTTGGACTTTTTCTAAAAGGAAATTTCAAGATGGCTCCCCCAAACCCGGTACTTTGAATTTGAATTGATATACTTTTCGTTCTTTGCTCCTCGAATATATTTTTCGTCCTGCCATTTTCTATACTTTATCTAGAACGCCTCCGCGGTCAAGAGCAGCCCATTCCTCCTCCTCCTCCTCCACCTCTTACTCCTCCTCCTACTTATACTACTACTACTACTACTACTACTTACTACTACTACTACTACTACTACTACTACTACTACTACTACTACTACTACTACTACTACTACTACTACTACTATAACTACTACTACTACAACAACTACTACTACTACTACTACTATTACTACTACTACTACTACTACTACTACTACTACTACTACTACTACTACTACTCCTACTACTACTACTACTACTACTGCTACTTCTACTACAACAACACAGCCTTGGAACGCGCAAGGAGGGGGTGGGGGGCGCCTTACCAACGTGAACAATGGGAATGTATGGCTGGTCTTGTCGTCTCTGCTCGCTACCAAATAGTATCTAGTCTACCAGGTTCTCCTCCTCTTCTTCCTCCTCTTCTTTCTTCCCCACCCCTTCCTCCTCCTCCTCTTGTACCTTTTGTTCCCCATCTTCCTTATTTTTCATCTTTTTCTTCCTCCCCACCTCTCCTCCTCTTCTTCCCCTGTTCCTCCTTCTTTCTCCTCCACTTCTTCACCCTCTTCCTACTTCCCTCCCCGTCCTCCTTCTCTTCCTCCTCCTCTTATATGTTTCCTACACAATGTCTTCCCTTTGTTGCCTGAAATGGTTGACTACGCGTTGGCTTATCCCCCGTAGGCAGGCAAATTTGTCTCATTTTTGGAGTGGGTGTGGGGCACGCCATTGTCTTTCCTCAGAGACGTTCTCATTGACATTATCAAGAACTTATGGCGTGCTGTTGAACAAATGCTACGTCGTAGGCTCACGACCATCTCGGGGGGGGGGGGGAGTGGCAGCGAAATCGTCCTCCGTCGGAGTCCTCTATTCCTCTTCTTCTCTTTCTCCTCTCTTCTTTCCCTCCATCTCTTCCTCCTCCTCCTCTTTTCCCTTCCCGTTCTCCTCCTTCCTTCCTTCTCTTTTCCTTCCTCCTGTATTTCTTCACTCTTCTTCTCTCTTTATATCTTCCTCCTCTCCCTCCCTCTTCTTATGCAATTCCTTCGCTATTCCCTCTCTCCTACGCTCTTTCTTAGTAATCCTTCATACCCTCCTACCTCCCTCCTCCTCCTCCTCCTCCTCCTCCTCCTCCTGATTCTGGACTTCCTCCCCCAACTCTATTGCCTTACGACCTTCTGCCACATACAACCACCACCACTACCACCACCACCACCACCACCACCACCACCACCACCACCACCACCACCACCACCACCACCACCACCACCACCACCACCACCACCACCACCACCACCACCACCACCACCACCACCACCACCACCGCCACCACCGACACAACTACCACCACCACCACCACCACCGCCGCCACCACCACAACAAACCGTAAACTGACTCCAGAAGAATTTCCCTCCTCCTCCTCCTCCTCCTCCTCCTCCTCCTCGGCCGTGTCGTCGCGTTGTGACCTTGTGAATCTTCCACGTTTACCTTGTCCTTCCGCACGACCGCCGCGGAGGAGGAAAGGGAGGAGGAGGAGGAGGAAGAAGAAGAGGAGGAAGAAAAGGAGGAGGAGGAAGAGGAGGAGGAGGAGAAAGAGGGAGAGGAGGAGGAGAAAGAGGAAGAGGAAGAGGAGGAGGAGTAAGAGGAGGAGGGGAAGATGAAGGGAAGGAGAAAGAGGAAGAGGAGGAGGGAGAGGAGGGGGAAGAGGAGGAGGAAGAGGAGGAGGAGGAAGAGGAGGAAGAAGAAGAGGAAGAGGAAGAGGAGGAGTAGGAGGAGGGGAAGAGGAAGAGAAGGAGAAAGAGGAAGATGAAGGAGGAAGAGGAGGAGGAAGAGGAGAAGGAAGAGAAGGATGAACAGGAGGAGGAAGAGGAGGAGGAAGAGGAGGAGGAAGAGAGGGAGTAGAAGTAAAGGGAGGAGAAGCAGACGGAAGAGGAGAGGGAGGAAAGAGAGAGAGAGAGAGAGAGAGAGAGAGAGAGAGAGAGAGAGAGAGAGAGAGAGAGAGAGAGAGAGAGAGAGAGAGAGAGAGAGAGAGAGAGAGAGAGAGAGAGAGAGAGAGAGAGAGAGAGAAAGGAGAGAGAGAGGAGGAGAAGGAGAGAGAGAGAGAAAGGGAAAGAGGGGGTGACGTAATGGAAGAAGACATGGAGGCAAAGAGGGAAGAGGAAGAAATGGCGAAGCAAGAGGAGTGAGAGGGGAAGGAGAGGACGGAGGAGAGAGAGGAAGAGATGGGGAAAGAAGGGGAATGGGGAAGAAGAAGAGGAAATGATGTTAAAGGGAATGAGGAAAAAGTAAAAAAAAAAAAAAAAGAATTGGCTAAGCAAAAGAAGATAATGGTGGACGACAAGAGGCAAGGGATGGTAAGGCAAGGGAAGATAATGGTGAGGAAGTAGTAATGGGAAAATAAAATACCAAAAAAAAAAAAAAAAACGAGATGGAAAAGGGAAGGGAGGAGTCGATTAGGAAGAGTCATCGTTGGAGACGAAGTGCAGTTGTGCCAGGGCGGGCGTGAAGGTGTATTGATGAAGTTAGAAAGAAAGGAGAAGATGAAGAGGAGAGTGGAACAAGTTTGTGTATGTGTGTGTGTGTGTTGTGTGTGTGTGTGTGTGTGTGTGTGTGTGTGTGTGTGTGTGTGTGTGTGTGTGTGTGTGTGTGTGTGTGCATGCGTTTGTGTGTGTGTGTGTGTGTGTGTGTGCGTGTGTGTGTGTGTGTGTGTGTGTGTGTGTGTGTGTGTGTGTGTGTGTTAGCACATGTTTGTGTGCGTACATGTGTTTTAGTACGTGTTTGTTTGAGTTTCTGTATGTATGTACGTGTTTGTGTCTATCCCTAACTATATTTACTTAATTATAGTGCACAAGAAGGGATAAACATTCGTCGAGTCCTTTCTTAATCTCAAATCTATCCTACCTGTTCTGAAGTTCATGTATGGTTCTAGCATGGTATATATTCTTAATTTCCAACTATCATATTTAGATTTGAATTCACAAATTTGTTCAGTTTGGGCTGTATCAATTAAGCTATTTCAAGTATTTGTTCAACTTGTTCATCTACGTGGTAAACTGTATCTCTTTACGTCGTTTAGACATGTAATCTTTTTCAATTTTTGTACCGTGACCTCTTAAAGCTCTTCTAACCTAATCAGGATATCTCTTCTCACAATGTAGCCTATCCCCTTTAGGATCCTGAATGCTGTAATCAAATCACCACTTCTTTTTGATCTTTCAAAGTTGGCAGACCTAATTCTTTTAGTTTCTCCTCATCTGTTTTCTCTTCCAGACTGGGTTCTTAATAATGTGTTGCGTTTTATAAACACTTCCAAATCTCTCGTATTTTGCCTTTGTGATAGATTCATTTTCCAAGGAATAGTTCAGATAAGATCTTTTTGAGATATTTCCATTTCCAGTAATTTGTATATATTTTTTTTAGCAATGAAAATAATTTTCATTTACTGGTGCCTTGCGAATATACGATGTAGTATCTAGATCTCTTTCGCAGCAACCTACAACCCTCTTCGCTGGCTGAGCGGGTTAGGGCGTCGTTACTTACGGCGAAGGACGAGGTGAGGGCGGTTCGAATCCTGCCACCGGCGAAGTTGAACCAAGGGCATAGTTCATTAAATTCTACGCTCCAAAAGCCCTCTGTGAGGGGCACAGTCCTAGCCTCCCGATAGGAGGGAGTGTGTGACGTTAATCCATATCATCGTGATTATTTCATCATCTGCAAACGGATTGGCATAGCTTGTTGTATATAACCCTTGCAAGCGCTCACAACGAAATTTGTGAGACTTCAGTGGTCGGTGTTCTCCGTCCTGACATCTTTTCCTTTCCTATTATCCTCATGTATCTCCCCTTTGAAATTTTGTTCATCCATTCAAGTAGCTTGCCTCTTTGTCCCCCATTGTGTTCCAGTTTCTACTTGAGATGACTGTGAGATACTTTATCCATAGCCTTCTCAAACTGAAGTACATAGAGCTCACTTAGCCTTCCCTTTCTTGTAGCACACCAATAAGCTCATGACACATGACCTCTCAGACCCAAAGCCAAACTGTCAAAATGTCCATATCTTCAAGAGATCTATCCCTATCAATCTTTGGCAATCCTTTCCCATAATTTCACTATTATACTAGTCAAAAACACTGACCTGTAATCCAGTAGTGTTTCCTTTCACCTTTGTGAATTGGTACCACATTAACCTTTTTCCAATCCTGTGGCAGTATTCCTTCTCTTAATGAACACACAAGACTGTTGTTCCCTACGTTTCTAAGTATCCAATTGAAGATCTTATCAGGTCTTGAAGCTTTTCTTACTCCGAATGACCCCGAAAGATTGAGCACTTACTCACGTCTATATTCACATTTTCTTAGTCCAAATTATTACTCAAATCGCCTTCCAGAAAACTGTTCTCTGTCGTAAAGGCATATTAGAAAGTTTCATTATTTCTGAAGAAGCTGAAGCCTCCACAAATATCTCACCACACGCCATCAACTTGGTGATTTCTTTCCGGTGCCTCAATTGTGTGTGTGTGTGTGATTCACCATGGTTCACCATGGTCTTTGGATCACGTGTTGGACTCGTGATCGACAGCTATTTCCCTCCCGGAAGAGAGCTCAGAGCTCATATGACCGATCTATGGGTAATGCTGTGACCTTACACGCACACTCCCCCCCAACTCCCCGCCCACAAGAGTTGGAGTAACGACTCGAAGCGCAGCGATACTGAAATTATTTCAGCCCTGGGCAGGATTCGAACCAGGTACCGCCGGTACCGCCATACTGACAGTCTGGGACTCTACCAACGGCGCCACCGAGTCGTGTCCGCGCCGTGAGTGTGTGTGTGTGTGTGTGTGTGTGTGTGTGTGTGTGTGTGTGTGTGTGTGTGTGTGTGTGTGTGTGTGTGTGTGTGTGTGTGTGTGTGTGTGTGTGTGTGTGTGTGTGTGTGTGTGTGTGTGTGTCAGTTGTGTTTATGTTGCCCGTGTGTTAGTCGTGTGCTAGATGTTTACTGATCGTATGTTAGTCTTGTATTAGTTGTGTGTTGTTAATGTACTGATTGTAAGTTGGTTGTGTTACGGTCATGTCGTTATGTTAGCCATTCCTTGGTCGTTTGCTGATCGCATGCTGGTCGATTGTCGTTCATGCATCTGCCGTGTGCTGGTTGTTGGGTACACAGGTGAACACCTGCCCAATCCGTCCGTGGCGGAGGGAAAGGTGAAAGGACGACGACAGAATTGGCTACATCAAGCTGGAGGACGCTTCGGTGAAGGGACAAGCCGACGGTTGCGGGGGTGGAGGGGGGTGGAGGGGGGTGGAGGGGGGGTCGAGAGTGAAAGGAAGTTGAGGATGACGTCACTAAAGGCTTGAACATCATGATGCACTGTTTAGATTTACTTGTAGTATGCTCCAGGTGATTTTATTAAGCTGCCGAAAGGAAGTTAAGGATGCTGTCACTAAAGGCTTGAACATCATGATGCACTGTCTAGATTTACTTCTAGCATGCTCCAGGAGATTTTATTAAGCTACCGAGGGTTGAGTTCCAGCCTGACTAGAGACTTAATCGGCCAAGACTCCTTCTTAGTCGTGGTGTCTCTCTGTGTCTCCCTGTGTCTCCCTATGCCTCTGTGTCTCTGCGTCCGTCTCCGTCCTTTGTCTCTCTGCCTGCCTGTCTCTCTATCTGTCTGTCTATATGTATGTGTGTCTGTCTGTTTAGCTGCCTCTCTCTCTCTCTCTCTCTCTCTACCTCTCTCTCTCTCTCTCTCTCTCTCTCTTTCTCTCTCTCTCTCTCTCTCCCTCTCTCTCTCTTTCTCTCTATATCTCTCTCTCTCTCCTCTCTCCCTCCCTCTCTCTCTCTCTCTCTCTCTCTCTCTCTCTCTCTCTCTCTCTCTCTCTCTCTCTCTCTCTACCTCTCTCTCTCTCTCTTTCTCTCTCTCTCTCTCTCTCTGTTGGAGAAGAAACCGCCCGGAGTTTGGCCCGGCATGTTAATCTGTGCGGTGCACATGCTGCAGCAGAGAAAGGGTTGATTCGGAGAGATGATTGCATCGCGTTCCGGTCTGGTCACACAAACGGAACAAAAGAGATCACTCGTCTATGATGACGCAAACATTTAGAATGGAGTCGCCCGTTAACAAATAGACCTCTTGGTCCATAAGGAAGCCGGGTTCAAAAGACGAGTACAATTAATGAATAGATAACTTGGGATGGACGGGAACCCCCTTCTATAAAAGGATGAGACAAAGAATTAAGAAGAGTTGAAGATGCTGGAAGATAAGAAAGGACTGAGAAAAACTGGAAAAACTGGTTGCTAATACTGGAAAGGATGGGGACTGAGAACAGCTACTGAGGACAGGGAACTTGAAAGAGGTGAAAAAATCTAGATATAACGGCTTCACCTATGCCAAAATCTACCTCCCCCCCTCAACCCCCCAGCTCATATTTGCAAAAGGAATGAAGACTGGAACTGTCACGATTATGGGCAATGTTATGGTTTCAACATTGTGTCTGTATTCCACTCACTTCAGAACACCTCAACAAAGACTGAATAACCATCGAGAAATATTTCTCTTCGTCATTCCAGACCTTCCCTACTTCAGGGGACAATATTTTTAGGACTGGAATGACACTCCAGGGAAATCCAGGCCGAACAGGATCTTATTTGCGAAGTTGTCTTGTCCTCAAGTTGTCGAGTGGTACGGACCCCATGGCAAGAACTCTCTATGTATCATTTTAAAGATCATCAAGAAATTAAGGACAGAAACTGGTCCCCTCAGTCAGACTGTCACATCCTGGTCTGGACTTCCTCCCTATGAGTTAGGCAAAAGGATTTATAATGGGGGTGAGGTAGTATGTGTGAGCAAAATTTGACGCAGCCTGAAGGGATTTCTCCCCGTCCACTCCCTTTCTGCATGGGGGGACGGAGAGGGGGGGGTCGCCGATTTAATGAAGCGGCCTTGCTGTGGATGTCTGTGCCTTGCGACACTGCCTCTGACCCAGGGCAGTGCACAGGGTGCAGGGATGACCCGTCATCTCGGAGGTGCTACGATAAGAGGGAGGGTGGAGTGGAGTGGAGTGTATTTAGAGATGGAATGGGTGGGAATGATTTTATGCCTCTTCCTTTTTGGCTACCTCCCTTGTAAGGGGGAAAGCCTTGGTGTGTATATATACATATATATATATATATATATATATATATATATATATATATATATATATATATATATATATATATATATGTATATATACATATATATATATATATATATATATATATATATTTCTGGGGCACAGGTTTTCTCTAAGGCAATTCTGGTTGAAATCAACTGCACTAGTTGCTTTAACAATCTTCAAGACTGTATTCTTTAATCTGGAGAATACTTTCCTATTAGCAACTGAGAGGGACTGGAAGTAGTCATTCATGACTCTCAAAAGAATATACACAGTGTATGCCAACTGATATATTTTTGCATAGTAATAGTATTGAACAACTATTGACTCCACCGAAACTATAGTTTTTCGCCTCGTCGTGAGGCGTCTTCAGGGTGAGGACTGCTTTGTAGGATGCTCTGCTATATTGAAGGTCTTCCAACGAATAATGACCGCTGGTTGGATGGGCGGGCTTATAAGACTCAGCCTGCCTAGCTCAGACGTAATCCTGGCCTCTCTTTGGCTGTGTGGTGCTGTTTGGGATTTTGTCCGGGAGCCATGGGGTTGGGTTTTTGTCTGGGAGCCATGGGGGTGGGATTTTGTCTGGAAGCCAAGGGGGTGGGGTTTTTGTCTGGGAGCCAAGATGGTGGGATTTTGTCTAGGAGCCAAGAGGGTGGGGCATACATTGGCAGGACCTCCTCTACACTGCGGCGTCGCCTACAATCCCATAGAAACCAGGGATCAATTTTCCAGCATTTCACTGAAACACACAACGTGAAGCCTCCTCTACAGAAGCTGCTAGACCAAACGGAAATTCTTTACAAGGAGTCTGCCTTCAGGAAGCTGCAGATTGCAGAAGCTGTATCCATTACCTGCCAGCGCCCTACCATCAACATACAGCAAGCTGCCGATTTTATTCTCCCTTCCGCGCGCCCTGTAAAGAATAACCCCCTCCAGGAACAACAAGCCCTTAGACAGCAGCAGCCCCGCGAACAAATGAAACATGTCCAGCTAGTTAATCAGCGCCTAGGACCAGTAACCAGAGCAGCAGCAAATCAGGCCAGAGCTTCTAGACAAAATCCCACCCCCTTGGCTCCCGGACAAAATCCCACCCTCTTGGCTCCCAGACAAAATCCCACCCTCTTGACTCCCAGACAAAATCCCACCCTCTTGAATCCCAGACAAAATCCCACCCTCTTGGCTCCTAGACAAAATCCCACCATCTTGGCTCCCAGACAAAAAAACCCACCCCCTTGGCTTGGGAATTGTTTTATTAAGGAAGATTCAATAATTTTTCCTTTTATAACTACATTTGGATTTAAAAATGGTTTTTGCCTCGTCCCAATT